>NW_020954572.1:21233760-21310184 GCF_900497805.2 Vombatus ursinus | reverse complement strand
TGTGAAAGAAGAATCGGTAGAGAAAACCACGAGGAAAAAAAAGCAAGAGAAAAGGGAAAAACCATGAGAAAGAAAACAAACAAACAAAAAAAGAGAGCAAATAGTATGCTTCGATCTGCATTCAGACTCCATAATTCTTTTTCTGGATGAGGATAGCGTTTTCCATCCCGAGTCTTTTGGAGTTGTCTTAGATCATTGCATTGCTGAGAAGAACCAAGTCTATCAAAGTTGTTCACAGAACAATGTTCGGAACTACTTTTAAAAAAAAATTGTTGATACTCTTTGTTTTTTTTTACATTCCTTTCATTTCCAGAAATATTCCTCACCACCACCTCCCATCCTGAAAACCATTCCTTATAGCAAAGAATTTTAAGAGGGGGAAAAAGCAGTTCTGCTTGATTTATTCTCTATTGAACTCCCACTAATAATAATAATAATAATAATAATAAAACAATTAGCACTTCTATAGCACTTTAAGGTTTGTGAAGCACTGTACATATGTTATCTTATTGAATGCTCACAATCCTTGAAATAGGTGCTATTATTATTCCCATGTTGTAGATGAGCAAACTGAGGCTGAAAGGGGATAAGTGACTTGCCCAGAGTCACAAGCTGGAATTTGAACTCAGGTCCTCCCGACTCCAAGTCCATTGCTCCTTCCCACTGCAAACTAAGACTTTGTACACAGTGTGTTGCAATATTTATTCACACAGGTACACAAAACCTAGACATCATCAGTATTACAGAAGTATAATCCTACTCACATATGATTAGCATTATTAATTATTCTGGTGCTGTGTATCCAGACTAAGAATGAAGGACTTTCTACTGAGGGCTACTGACCTATTGAAAAAAAAATCTGGGAGGGCAGCTAGGTGATGCAGTGAATAAAGTACTGATCCTAGAGTCAGGAGAACTCGAGTTCAAATTTTACCTCAGATGCATACTAGCTATGTGACTCTGGGCAAGTCACTTAACCCTGATTGCCTCAAATACAAACACACAATCCATGGAGGGCCACATACAAAGCAACTAAGTTTTTTAAAGAGATCTACCAAAGGTGAGGATTATCTTATTTTAAGCTTGAGTGGAGAACATAAAACTTTGATGGATTAATATAACAGATCTCTTAAAACAATCTTTAATTCTGTGTTATTACTGATAAGAGGAGAAAAAGCAAAAAGGAGCAAAATAGCAGGGAAGGAAGAGACGGGAAAAGAAAGAAGAGTCCCAGAAAAGGGGAAAGAGATAAAGATGACAGAGAGAGTACCAGAGGGAGAGCAAAATAGAGAATTAAAGAGAGGGAAAGAAAGAGGAGAGAGAAAGAAAAAGAGGGAGAGGCTTATTGAAAGACTATCCTTAGGTTCACATGGGTTGTGGGCTTTCAGAAAGCTATCCCCTCCCATTGCTGCCCTTTGATACGAGTGGAAAAAGCAGTAGACATGGAATCAGGAAGTCTGATTTCAAATCCTGGCTTTGATACCAGCTGTGTGACAGTGAGCAAGATATTTTATCTCTTGGAGTGTCAGTTTCTTTATCTATGAAATGGGCATGTAACATCTCAATTGTCACATAGGTTCCCCCAAACTTGGTTCTGGGATCACCATCTATTCAACTGCTGCTCTGAGCCCCTCTCTGAACTCTTCATAGACCAGAATGTGTTATATACAGGGCATTTCATTGCAGTAGGATCCTAGAATTGTGATTGCCTCTCCCAGATCTTCAGGAAAGCCCCAATCACCCTTCACTACATTCCCTCCTTTCCCACCTTCTTGACATCCATGCCTGAAACCATCCCTGGAGGAACTTCTACCCTGGGCCCTCACTCTGGCAACACTGTTTCAGGAAAGCCCCAGCCATGCAGACACATACTCTTTCCTTCCCCACCCACCCCACTTCTGGAACCAAAACCCAAGATCAAATCAACTCTGCCATTGTTCCTGAATGGGGTGTGTCAATATACTCCCCTTTGGCCCCACTCACTATCCTGGTAAATTTCCAGAACCAAACTGTTCCTACCAGGCTGCCATTCCTCTATGTGTGTGGTTTCCCCGGTCCTTCCCTTCCTTTTGTCCACAGAGGGTATCGTGCCCTTACGTGCAGGTGCTCTGCCCAAAGAAATGTAAAATTTTGATTGCTAAAACCTCCCAAGATATCTTAGAGTTTGCAAGCTAGATTTCTTTTTTGAGGACCATGCCTTAAACCCAAATCACTCTGGCTGTCATTGATTGGCCAACAGTAGGTCCTAGGCCAAACCCCACTTGGTCATTGTTTGGGCCCTGATTGACTCAGAGTGAATATAAATAGAAATTGTTTCTGTTCTGGCCAGAAACCCTAAAGGTCTTCCCCTCCCACGCTTTGTTTTTTTTTTTTTTTTGGACTAGATAAAAGGGGCCGTTCTCTGCCTTATTTCTTACCTAAGCCTTTATCACTGAGTGGACATTGCCTCAGTCAAAGTGAGACCTGGTAAAGACCTTAGGTTGAAAAGGCCAGCATCTCTCACTGCATCGTCCTGATCTATATTTTGCCACTCAACCCAGATGACTTTGAAGGAGAGAGTGAGGCTGGTGACTTTGCACAGTCCTCCTCACTTAAATACAAATCACTTGCAAGTCATAGCATCACCTCCCTGATGTAATGGTCCTCTATAAGAATAAAGGACAAATGACAACAGCTTCCCCCATTAGAATGTAAGCTCCTTGAGGGCAGGGGTGAGGAATCTGCTGCAGACTTGTTCTGTGAAGTCTGGATTCTGTTAAAAGGCCATACTTGAGGACCTAGAGGCTAGAAGGGATGTCTAAAACCTTCAAATCCAACTCCCTCATTTTACAAAAATAAGAGAACAATTTATTTAAAATAAAGCTTCAGGGTAGCTAAACAGGAAAATACAATAAAATAGCAAACTCTTTTCCTACCTGTTTCCCAAACAACCCCCTAACTTTTGGAAATAAAAATTCCCACTTGGTCCAGACTGTCCTCATTTCACCTTATTGCTATCGTCTTAGTACTCAAGCTAGAAGAGCTAGCCACTGGACCCTCCGATGATCACTACAGGTACTCTTTCTGGATGTCTGGGTCATCGTTCCCTTTTGCCACTAGGCTCATGGGTCTTCAGGATTCCACTACAGCTGTTTGCCCCAGCCTGGAAGGGGTGAGGTATCACAGAGCTATAAGAATGCAAGAATGCATCAAAGTCCAATCCAGCGGCTGGGAGATGTCAGTGGGTCACCATGGGTGCTGTCACATTGATTCCCAGAAGCTGAGCATCAGGAGAGGGTGTGGGGGAGGATCCATGATGGTTCTGACAGGAAGAGGCTTGGCCCAGAGGGAACCCTGGCCTCTGTGGCCATCTCCTTTTCCTCTACCTTCCTCCATCTGTCTCCTTCCTAATCCTGATCTCCCCAGTTTTTAGTGTCCTTCCCAGGAAGGGGGAATAATTTCCCCAGGATATTACTTTGTATGTACATGATGGATATAATCAAAGGATTCCCCCACAACTCACTGGCTCTAGTCATGAATCACACCTTGGAGCTGATTCCCTTTCAGTGACATATTTACCCTGTTGGCCTCTTCTGATGTCCCATATGTGCTAGTTCAGTGCTGAAAGACTTGGGGATGATGCAGAAATTCTTTTGGTCTCCTTGGCAACATCTGGGGAGAAAGGCTGTATCAAAGAATTCTGCCCTTTGGCATTCTTCCTTCCTTCCTCGCTCACACTTACCATGGGGGTGGAGGAAGGGTGACTTTCCCAGCCTGACAGAAAGGTCCACTGCTTCTATGTGACAGATAGAGCGAGGACTCTGCTAAGCAAGCTTGAGCCTAGTCCTTGGGCCTCTGCATCCTTTCCTGACGCATTTCCTCCCCTGAACATAGGTGACAGGACAGTGATCCTGAAAGAGACATTTCCAAGTTGGGTGACAACCTCATGGGTTTGAGAATTCAGGGCTCTTGGGTCCTTCAGCTGGCATACTATAGGAGATGCCTGCTACAGGGAGGGAATTCATGGCAGGGCATGAGGGGAAGGGACGGAAGCATGAGCAAAACCTCTAAGGTCGAGAATCCCAAGAAAGTTTGAGAGACAAGTAGACCCGTTTCACTGTAGCTCTGGGTACAATTAGGATAGTAGTGGGAAATAAAGCTGGAAAGATAAATTCCTGAGGGCCATTGCAGAATCTCTTTCCAGGAGAATCTTTGGATCATAAATCTCTAGCTGGAAGAGACTGTTGAGAGCATCAAACTAACTCATGTTACAGAGCCCAGGTCCTCTGACTGAGGCAATGAGGCAGTGCTGTGGACAGAGCATTAAGCCTGTAGTTAGGAAGTCCTGAGTTTATATCTGACCTCAGAGACATTTACTAGCTATGTGACCCCAGGCAAGTCGCTTAACCTGTTTGCCTCAGTTTCCCCAACTATAAATGGGGACAATAATAGCACCCATCTCCCAGGGTTGCTGTGAGGATCAAATGAACAAATAATCACAAAGCACTTAGCATAGTGCCTGGCTGTATAATACATAAATCATACATAGTACATAGCACATACTTAATACATAGGTGTTTCCTTCGTTCTTCTAATTCTAAATCCATCATTGTTTCTGCTATACCATATTGTAAAAGGTTTTTTAAAGTTAAAAAAAATTAACTTTTTTTTTTGGTATGGCAATTGGGGTTAAGTGACTTGCCCAGAAAAATTAACATTTAAGTAGAATTTTGTGCTTTGCAGGGTATTTTACATACCTCACAACAACCTAGTGAGTCAAGTACTAGCATCATTTTACAGATGAGGAAACTGAGGCTCAGTTCTCTCCCCTCTACCCCATAGCTGATCACTTAGCAAGTCTTGTTGGTTTTAACTTAGCATCTCTTGCCACTGTCTGTCTCATTCTCTCTCCTTATATGACCAGTAACCTAATTCCCATTTCTCCCCCAGACCATTACAATAACCTCCTATTTGCACTAGCAGCTTCCAGTTTCTCAATTCTCCAATCCATCTTCCACATATACAGCTTCCAAAATAATTTACCTAAAGCACGTCTGACCAACACACTTTCCTATACAATCTTCAGTGGCTCCCTATTTCTTTAGGATAAAATACAAACTTCTCACCTTGACATTTATCCTTCACGTTCTGGTCCAGACTACTTTTACTGATTTCTTTACTTTAGTCTCCTTCCTGCACTCTGTTAAGTCAGTCAGTAAACACGTAAGTGCCTACTGTGTGCCACGTGTAGTGCTAAGTGCATGGGATAAGAAAAAAAAAGACAAAAAACCAGTTCCTTTCAAGGAGCTCACAATCAAAGGGAGATACAACATGTAAACAACTATGTGCAAACAACTATGTACCTACAAGATAAATTGGGGATGGTCTCATGCATATAAAATCTTGGAAGTCAAATTTAAAAACCTGGATTTTATCCTGCAAATGATTAAAAAAAAAAATGAAAACCACTGAAAGTTTTTGAATGGGAGAGCTAAGTGGTGTTTCATTATGATTAATTCATATTAACTATCATTCATAGTATTAAATGTGAGAAATAACTCACATTTCATGCAACAATCTTAAAAATTTTTTTTTAATTTTTTTATTTTTAACAAGTGTTTTTAAAACTTTGGGTTACAAATTTTCTCCCTCACTCCGTCCCCACCCACCCTTGCTGAAAAGGCAAGCATCTCGATACAGGTTATAGATGTGTAGTCATGCAAAACACTTCCATAGCAGTCCTGTTGTGAAAAACTAAGTATATTTCCCTTCATCCCATCCTATCCCGCATTTATTCTATTCTCTGTTTTGACCCTGTCCATCCTCAGAAGTGTTTGCTTCTGATTATCCCCTCCTTCAATTTGCCTTCCCCTCTATCAACCCCCTGCTCTCTTGTCCCCTTCCCCACCACCTTCCTGAAGAGTAAGATAGATTTCCATACCCCATTGTGTATGTTATTCCCTCCTTAAGCCAAATCCCATGAGAATAAGATTCACTCATTCCCTCTCACCTTCCCCCATCTCCTCTCCAATGTAAAAGTCCCTTCTTGTCTGTTTCATGTGAGATATTTTATCTCATTCCACTTCTCCCTTTCTCCTTCTCCCAGTATAATCCTCTCCCACTCCTTAACTCTATTTTCCAGATATCCTTCATCCTCAACTCACCCTGTGTCCTCTATCTATCTATCTATACAAACATATAATTTTTTCCCTCCCACTACCCTAATACTGACAAAGGACTCATGAGTTACAAATATCATCTTTCCCTGCAGGAATGTAAACAGCTCAACCCCAATAAGTTTCTTATGATTTCCCTTTCCTGTTTACCTCTTCCATGTTTCACTTGAGTCTTGTATTTGAAGGTCAAATTTTCTATTCAGCTCTGGTCTTTTCCACAGGAATGCTTGAAAGTCCTCTATTTCATTGAATGACCATTTTTTATCCTGAAGGATTATACTCAGTTTTGCTAGGTAGGTGATTCTAGGTTGTAGTCCTAACTCCTTTGCCCTCTGGAATATCATACTCCATGCCCTCCAGACCCTTAATGTAGAAGCTGCTAAATCTTGTGTTATCCTGATTGCGTTTCCACAATACTTGAATTGTTTCTTTCTGGCTGCTTGCAATATCTTCTCCTTGACCTGGGAATTCTGGAATTTGGCTACAACATTCCTAGTAGTTTTCCTTTGGGGATCTCTTTCAGGAGGTAATCGGTGGATTCTTTCAATTTCTATTTTGCCCTCTGGTTCTAAAATACCAGGGCAGTTTTCCTTGATAATTTCTTGAAAGATGATGTCTAGGCTCTTTTTTTGATCATGGCTTTCAGATAGTCCAATAATTTTTAAGTTCTCTCTCCTGGATCTATTTTCCAGGTCAGTTGTTTTTCCAATGAGATATTTCATATTCTCTTCTATTTTTTCACTCCTTTTGATTAGTGTTACAGTGACTTGATTTCTCGAATTGTCCCTCTCTTCCAATTTCTCCATTCTAATTTTTAAGGAACTATTTTCTTCAGTAAGCTTTTGGACTTCCTTTTCTATCTGGCTAAGTTTGCTTTTAAGGGCATTCTTCTCCTCATTGGTTTTTTGGACCTCTTTTGCCATTTGGGTTAGGCTATTTTTTAAGGTGTTACTTTCTTCAGTATTTTTTTGGGCCTCCTTTAGCATCACTCTAAGTTTTTCCTCTTTTTCTCTTACTTGCTTCTCAAAATCCTTTTTGAGCTCTTCTATGGCCTGGGACCAATTCAAATTTTTCTTGGAGGCTTTGGATGTAGAAGCTTTGGCTTCATTGTCTTCTTCTGGTTGTATGTTTTGATCTTCTTTGTCACAAAAATAAGATAATATAGTTTGATTCTTTTTGCTGTTCTTGCTCATAATCTCAGCCAATTACTTGAGTTATAAACTCTTTGTTATGGTAGGAATCTGTTTCCAATGTGGAGAACGTACTGTCCCAAGCTTCAGGGGTTTTGTGCAGCTGTGTTCAGAAATACTTCTAGGGACCTGTAAATTTTCAGTTCTTCCAAGGTGGTATGATCAAGGGCGAGGTGTTTACTCCTTTCCTGGCCTGTGCTCTGGTCTACGAGAACTCTTTTCTGTCTTGGAACTATGAGGAGGGTTTCCTCTCCACAGTCACTACAACCTGCACCAGGCCATCGCTCCTCCTCGCCCTAGGTCAACCACCCAGAACTGTGACCGAGATCCAAGCACAGGCAAAGCAAGAGAATCCTGCAGCAGCAGAGAGATCCTTGCAATCCCCCTCTGATCAGCCACTGGATTCCCCCTCAGTCTGTGGGCCGGGGGCTCAGGAGGGCCACTACCCTGAGGGCATGCTTGGGACTTGTGGCTGAGACCTAGCTCCTTCTCTCACCGTAGTCACAGACTTTTCCCACTGACCTTTAACGTTGTCTTTGGCGTTCCTGGGTTGAGAAGTCTGGAAACTGCCACAGCTGCCCTCGATTCAATCCTCTGAGGCCTGCTCCAGGGTCTCTGTGGTCTCTGCGGCCTGCACGCCCACGCCAAACTACGCTCCTCTCCCAGCCTGGCACGATATACCTTTCCCATCAACCATTCAGGCTGTCTTGGACTGGAAATTTGTTTCACTCTGTCTTTTTGTGGGTTCTGCTGCTTTAGAATTTGTTTAGAGCCATTTTTTATAGGTATTTGGAGGGGTTTGGGAGAGAGCTTAAGCAAGTCACTGCTTTTACTCCTCCATCTTAGCTCCTCCCCAACAATCTTAAAATTTAAGAAGATAAATCCGAAGGCAGCAACAGTGTGAATAGAGGCAAGACTGGAGATGGAAAAACTAGAGAAGAGAAATCTAGTTAAGTGGGTATAGCAGAAATGCAGGAGAGAAGAACCTGAACTTGGAAAGATAGGGAGACGAATGGAAAAGGTCAGAAGAGATTTAAAACCGGAAGGAATCTTAAAGATCATCTACTCCAACTCCTCATTTTACAGATAAAAAACAAAACAAAAGAGAAAAGTAAAGTGACATACCCAAGATCACACAACTAATGTAAGTAAGGTTAGGAGATCATGTGCATCCAAAGATGAAGGAACCCAGAAAGGTTAAGACTTGCCCAAGATCACACAAGTGATAAGTGTTAGAGGTCAGCATTCAAACTCTGATGCTCTAACTTCAAATCTAAATCCCAAACTCTTTGCACTACACCTACCTTTCAAATTCAAGGGGTTTAAGATCAAACTGACCAACAAGAAAGATTGAACTAGCAGCTAGGTGGTGAAGTGGAGAGACTGCTGGGCCTGGAGTCAGGAAGACTCATCTTCCTGAGTTCAGATCTGGCCTCAGACACCTACTAGCTTTGGGACCCTGGGCAAGTCACTTAACTCTGTTTGCCTCAGTTTCCTCATCTGCAAAATGAGCTGGAGAAGGAAATGGCAAACCATTCCACTATCGTTGCCAAGAAAACCCCAAATGGGGTCTCAAAGAGTTGGACATGACTGGACAACAAGATTGAACTGGATTACTTTTCGGCTATGCGGAAGAGTGAGAAAGTTTAGTCAATTGGTTACGTTTTTCTAGGTGTCCTCACAAACATTACCTCAACCAGATTCTCACATTCACCAGATGGACTGGACAAGGGTTCTCCCGTATTTCACTGATGAGGATCATAAAATATAAGAATTCTTTCATTATCTCCCCTTTTGCCTGCCAGAATCAAATCCCATGAGCCATTCACTCCTTCCGTGTAGCTTTACCCTCTCTAAGTTTCTTTTTAATTGTTTGTTTTTAATGCATCTATTTCCAGAAGAGACAATAGAGCAAGCTTCTACAAACCACAGAGAGAGGACTGGTTTTGTGGGAAAGATGACTTTAAAGAGGCTAATGGTGCAATAGTTAAGTCAACCAATCAATCATCAAGCCATTTGTGAAGTCCCTGTGCTATGTTAAGCTCTAGAGATACAAAGATTTTTTTAAAAGAGAATCAATCCCTGCCTGCTGTCAGGAAGCTTACATTTTAGTGAGGGAGATTGGAGGAAGAAAGCACCTAAAAAGATAGTTACATACAAAGTAATGGGGAAGGGAGCATTGGTGGCTGGAGAGATTAGGAAAGGCTTCACTGTGTGAGTTGGAGTTTAAAGGAAAGTAGGGTTTATGAGAGGTGGAAGGAGACATAGGGACCCCATGCAATTGGAGCCCCTGGAGTTTATTGAGGTGGGGGAGTGGTGTGAGACATGGTCAGACCTGTGCTTTAAAAGGAAAGTCACTTTGGCAGTACAGCGGAAGATCCATTGGAGCAGGGAGAGACTTGTGTCAGGGAGACCGACCAGAAGGCCCAGGTGCAAAGGCACAGAGAGGATGATAGGAATGTCACATGTGAAGAACATTGAGACCAGTTTGGTTGGACTGTATAATAAAGCTGCAACTATTGCAATGGCCTTCTGGATGGTCTCCTTGCCTTGTCTTGTACTTATGTGGCTTTGTGTCTGATGATGCTTGAGAAGTCTAAGACTCAATTTTCTCATCTGAAAAATGGGGAGCAATGTCAGTTTTTCAACCTTATTGGTATTGCCCTGAGAACGAAATTGAGATGTTTATGTTGAAACTACTTTGAAAGCCTAAGAGTACTATACAACTCTGAAGGGTTATTCATGTCTTTCTTTCATTTGTTTACTATTTCTTAATCCTTCAGTCATTATCCTGCACATACAGGCACAACCCCCATAAACAGAAGGATTGGCCCAGATAAGGGATCATGAGACCTAAAACTTGAAGATCTACTCCAATAGAGATCTCCTCCAAACCCCTTATTCTACAGATGAGTAAACAATGGCCCAGAAAAACTAAGCAAATTACTCAAGGTCACACAGATAGAAAGCAGGATTGGCGGAGTCAGGATTTAAACCCAGTACCTCTGACTCCAAACCAGGATCTTGAGAACTGATGTATTGTCAGTCAACCAATAAGTGTTGATTAAATTCCTATTAGGGACCCCCAATTTTCTGTTGGTTACAGGTTATACCTTCATTGGGAGATATTGAGGCCATTATCATTAACCCAGTTAGATAGCGGATAGAGTGTTGGACCTGGAGTCAGAAAGACCTGTGTTCAAATCCTGCCTCACATAATTATTAGGTGTGTGACCCTGGGCAAATCATTGAATTTCTCTGAGTTTGAGTTTCCTCATGAGTAAAATGAGGATAATAATAGCACCTACCTTTCAAAAATGTAAAGGGCTTTGCAAATCTCAAAGTGCTATATAAATGCTACCTATTATTATTACTGTTAAATCTTGGACAAATCATATAATCTCTCTGGATCTCAATTTTCTTAGAGTTCTGCAGGTGTTTGTTGAATTGAACCTTTATAGGGTCAGCTAGGTGGTGCAGTGGATAGAGTGCTGGCCCTGAAATCTGGAGGACCTGAGTTCAAATCCAGTCTCAGACCAAACACTTGACACTTACAAGCTGTGTGACCCTACGCAAGTCACTTAACCCCAATTGCCTTGCCAAAAAAACAAAACAAAACACATTTCTGAATTGAACCTTTATAATGAGGGGTTAGAAGATCTCTTAGGCCCCTTTAGCCCTAAATCTTCTATGGATCCCGGAATCCTCAAGAGCCCTCTTTATTTCCATATCTCTGGGAAATGGAACCAAATAGAGCCTTCAGCTCACTAAACTCTCCTGGGTCAGGTTCATTCTACACCCTTCCTTAGTCACCCCTCTCCAATTCCACCCAAGTTATGGTCCTGTTCAGCAGGTCCAGATGTGACCTCAGGGCACCTGACCAAACTCTATAGCCCTCTCTAGGTTTCAGTTTCATCATCTATAAAATGAGGGGTTTGGACAAGATGATCCAAGGTCCTTTTGAGCTCTAAATGAATCTGTGATCGTATAACCCAGGAACTAAGAGTGATCCAATCTTCCAGGGCAAGCCTAGGTCATGTGCCTGAGATATTTTTCAGGGATGATCTATATGGGTTTCCTAGGACTACCCCAACCAGGCACTAAGTCCAAATGATTTAGAGTTGGAACCTTTGAAACACTAGTGAAATTTCTAGTGACCCCTAGGTCTCTCCTGATGCTACCACCACTGTCTCTGGAGAGGAGAGGACCAGGGTTTGTAAGGTTTACTCCTGTACACTGTACCCAAACTCTAAGAGTTCACTCACTCCTTAAGCTACTTGGGATGTTGGTAAAGGAATCATCTTTCACTTTGAGCCTAAACAATAAGGTGAAAAGGCTCCAGGTTACCTCAGAGTCCCAGTTTTGAGCGGCTGCCGTCCTTGGAGTTGGGGGTTGGGGGGGGAGGCAGGAAGGGAAAAGAAGGGGCCCCGCCCAACAGGTGAGGTCATGGGAAAGCAGCACTGGCGCTGACACCTGGGGAAACCCGTTCTCAGGCCAGCTTCCCACGTTTGCTCCCTGGGAACCAACTAAGCCCATCCCAGGAGCCCCACACCCCAGTTCCAACCACTGCTCCCAGGTGAAACAGGAAGGGATATTGAGAGGGCTGGAGGAGGGGCTAGAGAGCCAAGAGAAGATAGGAGTATTGGCTGTGACTTGGGGCACTGAACTTGGCTCCGTGTTTTAATATTCTCCCAATTTAGTGTAGTGGATAGACCTCTGGACTTGTTGTCAGAAAGACCTGGGTTCAAATCCTACCTTAGACATTTAACTGGCATATGAAGTCACTTAATTTCTCTGGGCCTCAATTTCCTCATCTATAAAATGAAAGGATTGAATTTGATGACTTTAAGTCCAACTCTATGCCTCCCATAAGGTCCCATGACATTATTTCAGCAAACTCGAGGCCCTACTTCTACCATTCTACTTCTAGGAGTCTATATATAGGCTCTGACCCTAGATAACCCCGTGGGTCCCCATTATATTCACACCCAAGCTACAGGACCCTGAGTACAAGTATGGAATAGAGCTGGTGAAGTTCAGGGAGTGTCGCATGTAGCCCCAGCCCAAGCCAGCACTGGGAAATGACAGACCAAAGCACCATTTTCAGACATTTGAGACATTTATTGGCAGACATTGCTCCACAGAGTCCCTTTGGCATTGCCCTATTAGGGACTGGACCCTCAATGAACAAGATTGGAGTGCAGTCTTCGAAGCCCTCTCCTCTGCTTCTCTCTATTGCAGCTGTGGCCCCTTCCCTCCAGGAACCCCCTTCTCCAAGATTCAGCCCTCACTCCCCGACTCCTGTCCAGCCAGTTTGGGCAGTACTAAGTAAGGATTGAGAGAGCTCTTCCCATCAGGGCCCCAGGCAGCCCCTCCCTCTCTGGCCTTAGACAGAGATGGGGCTGAGGACAGGCCCAGGGAGGAGCCCTTGATAGGTCCCTCCTATCTACCCTCAGCAACAGTCTTTTCCCTCCCCGCCCCATCCCAAAAGGTCAGGTTCCCAAAGATCTCTCTTCCATTGTAGAATCTCCCCCACGTTGCCATCTTCTCATTCTCTACCAGCCTGCTCTTCTCGGATCTCCTTCTCCTTACACTCCTACCATGTCCACCTTTGTCCCATCACTCCAGTTCCTTCCTTCCTGTCTCTTCTCCAAAGATCTTTCTTCCATTACAGAACCTTGCCCGAGGTTTCTTAGAGCCCTCTCCTATTGTAAACACTTCATTTTTTCAGCTAGCTGCCCTCTTGGATGAGTTCAGAGTGCTAAGATGTTCTGGCCAGGTTCTCCCTTCCTTGTGCCAGAATCTGTGAGCCACAAGGGACTCTGACATTTTCCTGGAAGGAACCCAAGCAAGGATTCTTCCTTGTTCAGAATTGTATTGGCTTGTGGGCCCATGATGGAAAACCCCACTGAATTAGGGCTATTGGCTATGTTAGTCACCTGAAGGAATAAGCTGCTTTCTCAAGGGTGGACTGGTCCTCAGAAGCAGACTCCAGGCACCTTCCCTCCTACAGGTCTTAGTCCCAAATAGGTAAAATAAAGTGAACAGTTAACAGCTCTCTGTTCCTACAATTACCAGGAAAGGTCCATACCACATGAAGGTGACCTAGGCTCTGCTCCTGCCAGCAGCTCCAAGGTCTCCCACAGCCCCAGGGTTCCAGGCATTTCTAGCCTCTTGCTCCCCCTCCCCACTGCAGGGGCTCAAACAAAGCAGAAGAATTTCTTCCATCTGCACCTGGAGAGTGTCCGGACACCCTTGGCATTGAGCTTCTTCTCTAGTCTGGCCTTGTGCTCGATGGCACTGAGAATCGCTGCATCAAACACCTCCTTCAAGTTCTTTTGAGTCAGAGCAGAGCATTCCAGGTACCCCCGGGCTCGGATCTTTTCAGCCAAGCCCTGAGCCTGGGGATGAGGCACAGGCGTTTCCTGACCCCCTTGGTCCAACTGGATCAGTACATTAACATCATCCCGCAAATCAGCCTGAGTGCCCACTAATAAAACAGGAGCTTGGGGGTTGTGGGTTCGAATCTCAGGCAGCCACTTCTCTGTGATGTTTTGGAAGGAGCCAGGTTGCACAACGCTGAAGCAGGCCAAGAAGACATCTGTGTCTGGGTAACAGAGGGATCTAAGGCGGTCAAAGTCCTCCTAGAGAAGGAAAAATATTAGATAGAATCAGCAAAAGGATGCTGGAGACAAGGTGAAGGGCTGGTTAGGAAATATTAACTCTTTCAACTGAGATTGGAGGGAGTTAACACTACCTCCTCCTTTGTGCTTTATGCTAAATATCATCCCTTTCTAGCCCATCTCTCACCAAGGAATTTAGGTAATAAAAGATTAATGAAGAGTTGATATGGGTACCTTCCTTACCTTGGCACAGAGGTGGTGGACTACAGGTGCAGAATGAGGCATACATTTTCAGACATAATCAATAAATGGGAGTTTAGTTTAGATATTTCTTTGTTCTATGGTGATAACTATTATTTCCCCCCTTCTCACTCCCACCCCCCTTTCCAGGTTGCTTTTATGAATTATTTTCCCCCATTAGAATGGAAGAGCCTACATTGCTTCAAGGTGTATTTCCAGCACTTAGTAAAGTGCCTAGTACTTAGTAAGCACTAAATAAATGCTTGTGGACTGACTGGGGGATGGGAGAGGAGTCAATGGAAAGTGAGAGTAAGATTTTTTTTTAGAGCATCAGTAAAATATTTTTAAAAGCTGATGGATGATGAGGCTGGGGACTCTCCTCCCTCCACCCCCCCTTCCAGAGTCCTGATGCCAAGCCAGGTGGTTCCCATTCTTCTTACCTGTCCAGCTGTGTCCCAGAGCTCAATCCGGACTGGGGCTCCATCCACCAAGACTTGTACTGCATTGAGAGAAATTCTCAGAACCATCAGGAAGTGGTTTCCTCCAAACCAACACTCCCTTCTCCATCCCTCGGCATCCCTGTTCTAGACCTCTGCCCCCAACACTACTGCAGGGTCCCTAGAATCAAAACATGTTTGAAATAGAAGGGACCTTAGGGCCCAGATGCTTCAGAAACTGAAGCCTGGAGAAATAGAATGAGAGAGTCTAGACTAGATGCATGGACTTTGGGTGCAGGGCTCTGCCACACAGCAGATCTATTTCCTTGGCACTGTGGGTGTCTCCTTGCCCTCCCAGACACCTCCATCCAGTGAGAGGAGAGGAGCCTATATAGCCAGTGAGTGGTCCTGGGCCTCTAGCTTGATCCAGTCCAGTCCCAGCCCCGCCCCACCCCCCACGCCCGGACCTAACAGTACCGGAGAAGGTGTCCAGCGCCGTGGGCCGATAGCAGGCGGGATACCCATTGCAGGTGTAGCTGACGATGAGGCTGCTCTTGCCCACCGCCCCGTCGCCCACCAGCACGCACTTGATGCCCAGCTCCGGGGGCGCGCTGCCCCGTCGCGGGGGAGGGGTCGGGGCCCGGACCGGAGGCGGCTCCGGCTCAGCCAGCTCCCGTGGAGGCATGGCCGGCTCCCCGGTATGGCAGGGGCGCCGGCTCTGGATGGGGGGCCTCAGTCCGCTAACCTCGAGTCCCCTCCTTTCAGACAGGCTCCGCTCTTGGATATCCTCACAGCTCTGAGATCTCCCTCTGGAAAAGCCGAGCTGACCCGGGCCTCCCTACCCTGGGTTCATTAGCATAGGTCCGCCTGCCTCCTTTGCATATTCTACCTGGCCGGACGCTGGCCCTGCCCACCGGTCCACCTCCTTCCCACCCCCTAGTGATTTCCCTACTGGAAAGAATCCAGGAAAGACACACACGGAAAAAATATTGACTGGCAGAAATTTACGTTACCCAGGCAAAGAAACACCCAGTAAGGAGACAAAGAGACAAGCATAAACAAAGAAACTGGGAGACACCCCAGGAGCAAAATATATATATATATATATATATATTAAAAAAAGAAAAAGAAAAAGAAAAAAAAACAGACACAGAGAGAAAGAAATGGGCAGGCCACCTTACTACAGAAATGCTGAACACAGAGAGGGAAAGCCACCGGCTGTCCTACCCTGCCAATTCATAGGATCACGGGATTTAGAATTGAAAGTTCTTCCCTTTTAATCTAGTTTTATCCTGCTCTTGACACCACCGAGCTCCTTTCTCTTCTCTTCTCATTTCCTGGAGAGGCCACGGCTCACCAGAAAAGAAGTTAACAAGCAGGGATTGTTTAATTTCTTTTCCCTGGTATTTCCCCCCCACCCCCGCCCAGGACAGTTCCTGGAGCATATGTGATAGGAACTTAATAAATGCATGTAGTTTGATTAAGAAGCATCGCTATTGAAAGATCCAAAGGAAGGTCTCCAGTGTGCTGGGTGATTCCTTCATGGCTCTTTATAAAAAGATAGGGGGAAGAATTGCATCAGAATAGAAAGGCTGGGAGGAGTTGCAATCTGCCTTCGTGAAGGGACGAGGATGAGATCATGGATCTATCAAAGCGGCTAAGCAATCTGTCCTGGGAATAGAACAAAGCAAACTGAATAGACATTGCTCTTGTCCTGGGAGGAGTTTATAATCTAAGACATTTTACCAAGAGCCCACAGAAAGATGGTACAATGGGACCTAACGGCAAGAGACTGGGATCCTCAATTCTGTTACTAGTTGGCTATACAATCTTGGGGAAATCCTTTAATCTCTGAGTCTCAATTTTCTCATCTACAAAATGGGGGTAATAATATTTTTACTACTTTAAATATTAGCACTCATCAGCAAGGTTGTCAGGAAAATGTTTTGTAAATTGTAAACTATTATTCTGAACCATCTTGGTATCAAAGGCACTAGGGTTCAAACCCACTTACCTGCACTAAGTCTGAAACTTCAGAGGCAAAGTTTCTTCCATCTGTAATAGCACTTTACAGGGTTGTGATGAAGGAAAAAAGAGATAAATGTGTGTAAAGGGCTTTGTGAACCTTAAAGCTCTATAAACATTAGTAATTATAATGAACTCTCCTTCACTTTTGGTGACCTTCCTTGTACTCTGGGTGAGAGGTTGTTTTAGTCTGTAAACTAGGATAGGGCAGGATCTATTTAATTTGCTTTAATGTGGTTTTCTCAGAGTCAGAGGCAAGACTCAAATTCTGATTCCAAATTCAGATTCTTTTCACTGCAACATAACCCCGCCTTCCTGAACAGGTCTAATCATTCAATCAACTTTGTATAATGACACTCAAGGGACAGCAGTTATCTAGAAGCTGGGAGTTCAGCATCTAATGGCTTGGGAAACTTTCAATTCAGCAATACTGTAAAACCTCCTTTACAAGTAATCATTCGTTCCTGAGCTATGTTAGACAAAGTAGCTGGCATTTAAGGAAGGAGTCCACATTAAGGAAAAGTACATGTTAAACAAGAAAGAGCATGGGAAGGGGTCAGGAAAAACTGGGTTCAAATCCCATCTCTGAAACATTTTGGCTCACATTGGGAGCTCCCTACATAAATGGAATTGTAGGTCTAGTCCAAAAATGACAAAACAACATATGGAGAGCATCTCAACAAAATGTGGCGGAAAGAATGGAAATCTGTACATGGAACGGAAGACCTGGGTTCCCATTTTGCTTCTGACACTAGCTGTGAGACAAATTACTTATTCTCTCTTAACCTAGTTTTATCTACTAAGTCATGGAGACAAGTTGAGGTCTGCATTGGTGACTCTCACACCAAGCCCAGATCTTATGAACGTATTATAGGAAAGGCACAAGTTTACTTCTCAAAGACCTTACAATCTAATAATCTATTAGTCTGTGACTCCAGTGGAAGATTGAAGACCACAAAAATTTTAGATGTTTTTTGAGGTAGAGGAAGTAGAGTTGGAAAATGAGCAGGAAAGGACTGCTAGGGGAAAAGATGAGCAAAATTTTGAACTCCTAAATCTGACTTTTTCCCCCATTGTTATTATGGGGAATAACTTTTTCAGTTAATCTGAAAAATATCAAATTTCCATTAAAGCCCTACTCCAACACCTTGTCACATTAGGGAAATGGACTTGGTTCTTAAAGGCTATACCAGACATGCATATGTCAGAAGATTCTATAAAGCTGGAAAATCTTAAATGAGTCAATTAATCCACAAGTATTTATTAAGTACCTACTATGTGCCGATGGATTTTAAAAAACCAACAAAGCAATTCTTGCCTTGAAAATGCATACATTCTATTATGAGATGCAATAGGTACATAAGTAAGCATAAGAAAGTGTAAACAGGATGCTGAGTGAAGTGAGCAGAACCAGGAGAACATTGTACACAGTAACAGCCACATTGTGTGATGACTAACTCTGATAGACCAAGCTCTTCTCAGCAATGCAAGGATCTAAGACATCTCCAAAAGACTCATGATGGAAAATGCTACGCATATCCAGAGAAGGAGCTATGGAGTCTGAATGCAGATTGAAGCATACTATTTGCTCTTTTTTTTTTCTTCTGTTTTGTTTTATTTCTTCTTTCTTTGTGGTTCCTCCCATTGGTTCTAATTTTTCTTTACAATATGATTAATGTGAAAATATGTTTAATAGGAATGCATATGTAGAGCCTATATCAGATTGCACACCATCTTGGGAGGGAGGCCAAGAGGGAGGAGGAAGAAAATTTAAAACTCAAAAGCTTATGGAAGTGAATATTGAAAACTAAAAATAAATTAATTAATTTTAAAAATTAAATTAAATTAAAAAAAGAAAGTATGAACATAATATATACAAAAATAATTCCAAAGTAAATTTTTTGGGATGGTACTAGCAACTTGGAGGATGAGGATTGTTGAACTGATTGTTGAAATACTTGGGTTATCAACCAACGACCAGGTTAGCTGTGTTTGGAGAGTCTCAACCTCAACAACTCTTGAAGACAGTCAACTAAGGCAAGTGAGGGTCATGAACTACAGCAGTGGAGTGAGTACGTACAAAGATGAAATGATGCATCTTTAAAGTAAGGGAAACAAGAGCTAGAAAATACTCTACTAGCTGATTTAAGAAGTATTGCCTTGATGGTTACAGAGACTGAATGATCTTCCTGGCTTCACTCACAAATCTCAACCAATCCTATTCTTTGAATCTTGAGGGCAGAGGTTCTTTACCTGAGTCCATGAAAGGGGTCAGTAAAATTTTTTTTTCTACTTTGACAACTGTATTTAAATATAATTTATTTCCTTTGTAGTCTTATGCATTTTATTTTGTACATTTAAATCATTCTGAGAAGAGATCCATAGGATTGTCAAAGGAATCTTTGACACAAAAAAGGTTTAAGAACCTCTGTTTCAAAATCATATTTTAGAGCTTTTTGTGACCCCAGATTACAAATAATCATGTGTGTGAGACCAATCTTTGTTTTAAAAAAAATATATATATATATACATACATTTATTGATTTTTTTGTCTTTATACCTCTCACATTTTCCCAATGGATCTATCATCCCTGTCCCTTCCAGAGAATCATCCCTTATAACAAAGAAAAAAGAGGAAAGAAAATAGTTTAGCAAAACCAACTAACATCAAAAAAAAAGTCTGATATATGCAGTGTTCCATATCCATAGATACCATCTCTCTCATCTTATATTTCCTCTTTGGGACTTGTTTGGTGTAATTTCAGAGCATCTAGGTCTGATTTTTGCTGTTCCATGTGAGGTTTTTGATTTTTTTAGTTCATCAAATTATAAAGAGGTTGGGTCCAAAATGTGTTCTGTATACTTGTCCTATGGAAAACAGACCCATCAGCAACCTGGTGGTAAAACACAAGGGTTGTAGTAATAAGGGTTTACTTGAAATTCTAACACATAGATTTGTAGTAGATCTAACCTACTCAATTCCTCCAACAGTACTTTTGAGAAATAATCATAACAATTTTTATGAGACCTGTGATTTTATTGGTATAGGGAGCTCCGATTCAGATATGACACCTCTGCAGTTTATTGTCTTAGAGAACTGACTAGAGCACTGAGAAGTTAAGTGACTTGTCCAGGTTCACACAACCCAAAATCAGAGGAGCTCTTGAACAGAGGTGTTCCTGACTCTAAGGTCAGCAATATATCTACCTGGTTTTGCTGCAACATCATCATCATCATCATCATCATGTAGTAGTAGTAGCAGTAGTAGTAGTTGTTGTTGTTGTTGTTGTAGTAGTAGTAGTAGTAGTAGTAGTAGTAGTAGTAGTAATAGGTTACTTTATAGTTGACAAAAATTTTTTTCCCAACCACCCTGTTGGATAGATTATGAAAGTATTATTGGCTCCATTCTACAGATGAGGAAACTGAGGGTTAGAGGAGTTAAGAGACTTGCCCCAAATCCTTGGGAAATAGTGGAGGAAGGAGAGAGAGAGAGAAAGAGAAGGAGGAAGAGGGGGGGGGAGGACCTCTGATTCATTTCACCAAATCATACTGCCAAAAGAAAGGTGGATAAAGGTCAAAGGTGGGAATTATCCAGGGGTAGAGTGGCTTATCTGTGGGAGGTCAGAAGGGAAAGGAGGTAGGGATTTGAGGAAAAAAGGAGTGCATAGTTGAAAAGGCTGACCAGAGAAGGTCTGATTGTGAAGGGAGGGATGTGAAGCTATTGGCTATGGAGAACATAGTAATCCATAGCAATCTGGGATATACACAGATACTCAATGTTAGTCTACCATATTTCACTGAATAACCATCGCACCCTGTTGTTGCTGTTTTCAGTCCAAAAACTGGTTTATGATCTTTCATTGGGTAATCGTCACATGGTATAATCTGTTTGTCACACCACTTAAAAGGTAAACTGTCATGCTGCTTAAAAGGTAAACAGAGCAATGTATTCATCAGTGGCGTATGGATACACATTTCTCTCTCATGTATTGCAAGCAAGGAGCCTAGAATTCTCAGCATACACACATTGCAAGTACAGTTCCGAAAACCAACTTGCGTGGTTTCTTTAGAGCACTGCAGTGTTAATGGGCATTATCGTTCAACCCAATGAAGAGCCATAGGCACAAGGGGAGAAAGCAGGCAGGCCAAGCTGCCCCGAGTGTCATGTAATATGGTAAGACTTGCATCTTTCCATGCTGGCTAAACTGCACAGTTCGTCTGTCAGCGATGCAGTTTAGTAATAAATGATTTTTAAGTGATACCGGCACAATTTTTAAAAAGCTTCATATAATGGTCCCATTCCACTTTTTTGCAAAAAATCTGGCATAAATTCTGTGATGATTATGTGGTGAAATAGGGTAGATCTCTTATCATTCCATTTGTATGTGGAAGAAAATTTGTGGAGACTGCTTCTCTAGAAGTGTTTGACCTTCCCATCCCTCTCTTCCTGCTGATACAGGGAAGGTCCTGACTACAAACAAGAGAGAGAGACAAATTTCCAAACCACCTGACCTACCCAGGTGAATGAATCACCTATTTATCAGATGAGCTATAAATCTAGCTGCTGGGAAAGTGCCCTCCTAAGCATGGGTGGAGAATAGGGTCATATCCCTACAAGTTTATTCAGGCATTCAACCCCATGGGTTAACTAAGGTCTAGTCTTTTCATCTTCAATCTCTTCTTCTTAGACTCCTCCTCACTTTCTAGGAATAACTGAAACCTAGCTTTCCTTTGAGGATACTCCATCCCTCGTCCCTAAAGCAGGTTGCCCCTTCTCTCACTCAGTGCCATCCCATTCAACATCTCTCAAGGCAAGAGTCAACCTTTGTCTTAATCCCAACTGATCCACACAAAACCTTGCTCTGCCACTAACATTCAACAACTTCTTCCCCCTTTGAACTTCATACCCTCTGTCTGATTCTATAACTCTCTCCTGATCCTTGTTGTTGACAACTATAGACTTCCAAGACACTCCTGCTTTCCAATCCGATAAAAATTAAGTGCCTACTATGTGCCAGGCACTGTGCTAAGCCCTGGGGATACAATTAATGGAAAGAGAAACAGTTCCTGCTCTCAAGGAGTTTATAATCTAAAGGGGAGAAACAACACACAAAAGGAAGAGGAAAAGGTGGCCAGGGGAGATACCAAGGGGTATCAGATTGTGGGCATCTTCTTCTATGGCATTGAAACTAGGCAGCGCAACTGTTGTTCGTCCTTCATTTTTGAAGAGGACCAATGGTGTCACAGGATGATGTCTTGACTTGTAAGTGAATTGGATTTAAGTGAGACAGAGTTGCACACTTCTCAGCTTTACTCTCTCTTCCAGAGTCATTGAAGGCCAGTGGAAGGATAAAAGTCAGGACAACTGGCAATGGACTGGGATATAGTGATGACCTTGGTGTCTTTGATGTCTGACCAAGCTCTAAGTGCTCCACAGCTCCTGTTTCAGCCTCCTTCGTGGTCATAGGAACAACTTGTTCTCACCCGCCCCTTTGGGCCAGGGAAGTCTTCACATGCTTGGGGTAGACATCCTCCTAACTCAGCAATGAGTTTGAGGCCTATTGGTTGCCCACAGCCTGGTTTAGCCCATCTGCCCAGATAGTTTTACTGGGGTGTGGCCAATGCACATGCATTCCTGGAGCCTCAAGTGAGAGTTGGGTGGTAGATGGACACCAAAGGCGATTGAGCAGCCCTGAAAAGGGTTTGGCAGCTTTCACACCCAAGGTACTAGCCCTCCCTAAACATTCCCAACAGCTGAAGAGTGGAGTGAGGCAAAAAGTCCAGTTTTTGCCCTTTATAAAGGAAGGCATCAGGAGGAGTTTGCTATTTTCCACTCCACTTCCTCCCACTGTGCCTCTCTCTCTGCCCCTCCACCTCCACCTGATGATATAGGTAGCTGGCTTGCCATCTTCTTCTCTATCCCTTTCTCCTGTTATCAATAGTCATGTTGCTAGCCGTTCTAACTCTAGCTCACTCTAACTTCTAAGTTCCCTAACCCCATAGCAGTTATCCCATAGAGTGGTAATACCTTAAATCTCACCATCTGCCCAACCTCCAAGAGATTGATCTTTGTAATTCCCCTTTCTAACCACAATTTCCTGTCCTTCTACCTCTTCCCTCACCTTCATTCTCCTGGATTCAGACTACTTCATTTTTATTTGAACAAAATGTTTTTGTTTCTCTTTTATTGACTCCAATTCTCTCAGCTGCTCCCCTAAACTTTCTCTTTCTTCAAGGTCTTGACCCCACTCTCAGTAGATGATCTTGCCTTCTACTTGAGTGAGGTCTTCTAAGTGAGCTCTCTTATCTCCCCTCCACCACACCTTAAGAGGTTCTGAGACCCCTTAAAGACCTTAGCTTGAAAAGGCCAAGGTCCCCCCACTGCATCCTGGGCTATCTCTAGTCATCCTGATCTATATCTGGCCACTAGACCCAGGTGACTCAGAAAGAGAAGGTGAGGCTGGTGACTTTGCACAGCCCTCCATCACTTAAATCCAATTCACTTGCATGTCACAACACCATCTCCCTGATGTCATGGTCCTCTTTGAGAACAAAGGACGAACAGCAACCACACCTTAAAATCTCTGTGTCTTCTTTCATTTTTTCCTCCTTTCTTCTTGTCTTAAGAGAAGAGATGGCTTACCTTTCTCGAGGCTCTTCCTTCTACCCCTGTTCTTGATCCCATTCCTCACAGCTTTCTTCAGGACCTGGTACTATTAATCAGGAACTCTCTCGTGCATCTTCAATATCTTCCTCTCAACTGGCTCCTTCCCTCTACCTTCAAACATGCTCATATTTCCCCTAGTCTTGAAAAAAACATTTACTTGATCCCGCTAACTCTTTTACCCATCTTCCTATCTTTTTTCTACCATTCACTGTCAAACTTTTAAAAGAGTATTTAGAAGAAGGGACATACTCTCTGTGTCCATTTCCTTTTCATTCACTCACTCACTCCTTAGCTCCTTTTAATTTGGCTTCCATTCCCATCACTGTATTAAACTAGTGTTCAAGATCACCATTGATCTTATAATTGACAGACTTTGTGATGCCCTTAATTTTCATCCTCCTTGGTATTGCTACCACTTTTGTTACTGTTGACCATACTCCTTCTTGACAGACACCCTCATTCCTAGGCTTCCTCTGGCTGTCCTCCTAAATATCTTATCTCTGCTTTTTGGTCTCATTCGTTGATTTTTCTTTTTCAGATGGGTGTCCTCAGCAGCTCTGTCCTGGCCCCCTTCTTTCGTTTCCCTACCTATACTTTCTTCCTAAGCAATGCTCAGGCTGAGTGTAGGCAGTTACCTGGGGTATAACACACAAGGAAATGAAACCAAGGACACTTAAAAAAAATTTGGTCTGGATCTGTGATGCAATTGGTGTAGGAAACCATGGTGAGGAAATTCTTTCTACTAATGTAGATCAGCAACTGTTCTGTAAATTATAGTCTTAGAGAGATGCCTGGAGAGACACTGAAAGGTAAGTTGCCCAGGGTAACATAAAATGTCAGAGATGGGATTTGAACCCATGCCTTTCTTACTCTGAGCCGGAATATCTATCCACTGTATAGTACTTCCCTTTAAATATTGCTTTTCCTAAAGAAGTAGATTTTAAATGCCAGAAATGATTTGCATGGCATGTAGGTATTTATTTTGTGGCAAATCAAGTTAAGTTTGTTACAGTAAAGTCTTAAAACTTCTTATGGATGTTTACATACAAGAGGAAAAATGTTCAAACTTTGCTTAGTGCACACAAATAAGTTGTCCCGGCTCTGGTCAAAGATAGAAAGAAAAGGACTTTTCTCCCAAGCTCTGTCCCAGGATCTGCTACTTCAGTTGCATCCCTGAAACAAGATGGTGAAGGTCGCAGTCAATGGATTTGGCCATATTGGGCGCCTGGTGACCAGGGTTGCATTCACCACAGGTGGACTAGACATTGTGGCCATCAATGACCCCTTCATTGACCTCAACTACATGGTTTATATGTTTCAATATGATTCCACCCACGACAAGTTCAAGGGCACTGTCAAGGCTGAGAATGGAAACCTGCTGATCAATGGAAAAGCCATTACCATCTTCCAGGAGCATAACCCCACCAATATTAAATGCAGAGATGCTGGAGCCAAGTATGTTGCAGAGTCCACTGGAGTCTTTACTACCATGGAAAAGGCTGGGGCTCACTTGAAGGGTGGAGCTAAGAGGGTCATCATCTCTGCCCTTTCTGCTGGTGCTCCAATGTTTGTGATGGGAGTGAATCACAAGAAATATGATAATTCCCTTAAGATTGTCAGTAATGCTTCCTAAACTACCAACTGCTTGGCCCCCCTAGCCAAGGTCATTCGTGACAACTTTGGCATTGTGGAAGGACTCATGACTACAGTCCATGCCATTACTGCTACCCAGAAGACAGTAGATGGCCCCTCTGGTAAGCTGTGGTGTGATAGGCATGGTGCTTCCCAAAACATCATCCGTCCTTCCACTGGTGCTGCTAAAGCTGTAGGCAAGGTCATACCTGAGCTAAATGGGAAGCTCACAGGCATGGTCTTCCATGTTCCTACACCCAACGTGTCTGTTGTGGATCTGACCTGCAGCCTGGAGAAACCTGCCACATATGATGATATCAGGAAAGTGGTGAAGCAAGCATCAGAGGGATCCTTGAAGGGAATCCTGGGCTACATAGAGGACCAGGTTGTATCCTATGACTTTAACAGTGACACCCACTCCTCTCCCTTTGATGCTAGTGCTGGTATTGCTCTCAAGGACCATTTTGTCAAGCTCATTTCCTGGTATGACAATGAATTTGGTTATAGCAACCGTGTAGTGGACCTCATGGCCTACATGGCTTCCAAGGAGTAAAGTCGAAAGCCGTGGATCTTCATCCCCAGCCAAAAAAGGAGTCCCACCACTGGGGAGCCTACATTCCTAACCTACTTCCTATACTGGGGATCTCATATCCCATTCACATCCTTGTCCCAAAGCACCCCTGTAGTCGGGAGAAGCTTAGAGTCCTATACTGTGTACCATCAATAAAAGTCACCACATTCAGTACAAAAAAAAAAAAAGATAGAAAGAAAATATTCATAGCAGCTCTTTCTGTGGTTGCAAAGAAATAAAAACAAAATTGATCAGAGGAAGGGGAAGAGAAAAATGCAATTATTAAAGTGCCTACTATGGCCAGGCACATAATAAATATCAAAAATTGTGATGTGAATCAAATTGAATATTATCACAATCAATATTCAATCAAATTTAATATTATCAGAGACTCAGAAGACTTTTATGATCTGGTACAGAGTAAAGTAAGCAGAACCAGGAAAGTGATATTTACAGTGATTACAACAATCAAGCTAAAAGAAAAATAAGATGAGACTGAATGCTCTTTAATTATAACAGGCAAGCTACACCTTGGAGAAGAGATGACAAAATGTACACTCCCTCTTTTTGTTGGAGAGGTGGGAGACTATGGGGACAGAATGCTGCGTATTTTGTAAGAAACAGTCAATTTTTATGGTATTTTTTTGTCATACTCTTATATAGCTTTGACTTTAATCTTCGCTCAAGGGAAAGTTCTCTGAGTGAAAAAGACAGAAGGGACATATTCAGAAATGAATTTGATATAAAAATGAAAGATGTCAATAAAACTTTTTTAAGCATAAAAAAAGTATTCATGGCATATAGAGTCATGAGAATTCTGGTGGTCCAAAAGCTATTACTCTTTCATTTCTTGATGATGATCTTCATTTTCAACCTAATTTTCCTTTCCATCTTCTTGCTGGGCAAATCACTTAACCCTGTTTTCTTCAGTTCCTCAACTGTAAAATGAACTGGAGAAGGAAATGGCAACCACTTCAGCATATCTGCCCAATAAAACTCCAAATGGGGTCACAAATGGGGTCAGTTGGGCATGACTGAAACAACTGAACAAATTAAATCCTGACTTTGATTCTTACTGTTGAGTTTAGAGGTTTAGGGGTGCTGGGACCCCAAAATCACAATACACAGATCCTGCCCGAATGAATTCTGCTCAAGCCTTCTTTCAGCCAAAGACAAGGTTTATCAGAACATCTGCCATATTGGCCAGATTCTTAAGGAATCTGAACATTTGTGAGCTATTGGCTAGATTACAAGAATCTGAGCCCTTGGTTACTCTTAAAGAATCTGAGCACCTTAAGGGAGACAAGATGAATTTTATATACATAAAGACTGTGGGAAGGATCCAGGAGTGGCTAAGTAGTCTCGGGTGATTGGAGGAGGGGTCTAAGAAGGATCTGGATGGGAGTGATGGGGTTGGGATCTGGGCCCCAGAAAGGAAAAACCCTGGACTTTCCCACATGGCCAAATCTCTGGCGTTCCCCTGAGGCTATAATCCCATCAACTGGCCTTTCATTGTGGACCTCCCTATGGCCCTCCAGGTCTCTGGAATTCTATTACCTCATAGACTACTTGGCCACTCCTAAATCCCTCCTATGGTCTTTCTGTATATAAGGTCCATCTTGTCTCCATTAAGATGCTGAGATTCTTAAAATCTAGCCAAGGCTTAGATTCTTATAATATAGCCACTGCTCAGATTCCTAAAATCTAGCCACTGGTCAGATTCTTATAATCTAGCCACTGCTTACCCATGTTCAGACTCCTTAAGAGTCTGCCCAATATGACAATGTTCTAATAAACCTTGTCTTTGGCTGAAAGAAGGCTTGGGTCGAATTCCTTCAGGCAGGACCTGCGTGTTGTGATTTTGGGGTCCCAGCACCCCTGAACCCCTAAACCGCATCATTTTGGTGGCCTGTACAGGGAAACTGCCTAACCCCAAGTTCTTCTCCAGCCAAGACTGGAAGGTATGTAAGCCTCTCCCTCCCTTTCTTGCTCTGCAGTTGGGGTCACTCTCCAAGTACCAAGGCTTGGAGGTGCTTTGCTGGCAGACAGTTATGAGGCTGCCTCGCACTAGGCCTGACGCTCTCAGGCTCTCGGTCCACTGGGTCGGTTCAAGGCCATGGGCCTGGGTACACCTTCTGCAGCATAGAGGACAAGGATGGATGCCATATCTGGAAGTGTATGAATTCCCTCGGCGCTAGGGAATTGGGGAAAACTGCAGTTGCTTTTTGGTTCCCTGAGGCTTACTTATTCCTTCCCTCTGCACTTCTGAATCCTCCTTCATGGAGGTTACAGGGAAAGTTAGAACAGCTAAAATATCTTGGCAGATTCTGGAGGTTTTGTGATTCCTTAAGAGTCTGCCCAATATGATGGATGTTCTAATAAACCTTGTCTTTGGCTGAAAGAAGACTTGGGTTGAATTCTTTTGGGCAGGACCCGTGTGTTGTGATTTTGGTGTCCCAGCACCCCTGAACTCCTAAACTGCATCAGGAGTGGCCTGTAAATTGGGGTGAACAGAATGCCAGGGACCTGGACCCCTTGGCCATAGGAGAATGGAGTCCAGATAGCATTAAGGATGGGAAGTGGTCAGGGTCAATCAGAAGGTAATAGAACAGTATTGGGAGATTGAGTGGATTATAGCTGATGGGGTTGGAATCTGGGCTCCAGAAAGGAAAAACCCTGGACTTTCCCACATGGCCAAATCTCTGACTTTCCCTGAGGTTATAATCCCATCAACTGGCCTTTCATTGTGGCTACACCCAATCTCCCTTCCATTGTCTTACCTCACTATGGCCCACAGCCATTTCCCACCCTTAATCCTAGCTAGGCTCCATTCTCCCTTGGCCACTAGGTCCAGGTCCCAGGAGTTCTGTTCACCCCAGCTAACTAGCCACTCCCATCCAGACCTCCTTAAGCCCTTCCTCCTGTCACCCTAAACTACTTGTCCACTCCTAGATCCCTCCCACAGTCTTTCTGTATATAAGGTTCATCTTGTCTCTATTAAGATGCTCTGATTCTTAGAATCTAGCCAATAGCCCATAGATGCTCAGATTCCTTAAGAGTCTAGCTAATGTGGTGAATCTTCAATAAATCCTGTTTTTGGGTGCAATAAGGCTTGGGTTGAATTCTTTCAGGCAGGACCCAGGTGTCTTGATTTTAGGATTCCAGGACCCCTAACCTTTAGACCGCATCATAGCCTAAGGCAAACTCCAGAGATTTGGGGAAAATCCAGGGATTTTCCTTTTTGGGATCCAGATCCCAAAGATATGGTCTTTTAGGGGTTCAGATCTCATCCCCATTATTACTAGCTATGTGACTATAGTTAAGTCTGAGCCTCAGTTTTCTCATCTGTAACATGGAAGAATTAAACTAGGCTCCTTCCCACTCTAAACCTATGCCATCACACTATGAGTTCCCAGACCAAATAAATCACAGGTCTTTGACTTCTTGTTGTTGTTGTTTGTCCTTTCTTCTTGAAGAGGACCATGACATCAGGGGGGTGATGCCATGACAAGCAAGTGAATTGGATTTAAGTGGGGAGGGCTATGCAAAGTCACCAGCCTCACCTTCTCCTCCAGAATCATCTGGGTCCAGTGGCAAGATACAGATCAGGACAACTGAAGATGGCCCCCAAAAAGGGGAGGAAGGTAAAGGAGGGGAGGGATATGGTGGAGGAAGGGAGGGGACGGGGTTCAGGGGTAGGGGGACCTGTGGACGATCCAGATTCCAGGGAACACAGAATTCTTTTGTCCCCTCAAGTCTTTGACTTAAAGAAAGGTATCCTGTGTGAATCTGGGCAAGTCACTTAATCCCAATTGCCCTCACCAAAAAAAAAAACTAAACTAAATAAATAAAAAATAAAGGTATCCCAAGTTAGATAGAAGGGATGGAAGGACAGTTCATCTGCCCCTATATATACCTTATTAGAGATATTAGTCAAAATCACTTGATTTGGGCTAATAACATAGTTAAAATGCACATTTCAATGGAAGTAATTAAGACTGTTTTAACATCTCTACAGGCTTTATTCAAGTTTCTTACAAATGCTAATGAACGATTCCCTTTGGAGATCTAGGCCAACTAAATCTAGTCTGTGTCATCTGAATATTACTCATTCAGAGTTGCTAAATAACTTACTTTGTCTGGATCTACATAAATTCAGCCAGTAACTTCCTTCAGGGCCTCCAGAGCCAGCCACCAGAAGGGTGACCTAGTTTGTTTAGAAAGGGTTATATATCTTATAGCATCATAGCTTCTCCCAGAAACAGCTCTGACCTTTACATGAGGAATGAGAATAAGCATTTATATAGTGCCTACCATGTGCCAGGCACTGCGCTTTACAAATATGATTTCATTTGATCCTCACAACAACCTTGCAAGATAGGCACTGTTATTGTCCCCATTTTACAGTTGAGGAAATCGAGGCAAAGAGAGGTTAAGTGACTTGCTCAGGGTCACACAGCTAATAACTGTCTGAGTATTTATTTAAATCAGAATTTCCTGACTCTAGGTCCAGTGCTCTAACCACTTTACTACTGAGCTGCCTTTGTAGACCTTCCTAGCAGAAAGGCTAGCTGTGGAGTCAGGACTGATTTGGAGGCTCAGGCTAATACCTCCAGTTCCTTGAAATGATACAGATATGGTTTGATCTCCCTTGACAGGAACTTGTCAATATCCTTCCTACAATGTGGTGCTTAGAACTTAACACAATATTGTAACATGATCAGTTCAGGGCAGGATGCAAATGGACACTCACCTGCCTCCTTCTGGATTCTCTCCTTCTAATGATGGACTAGAGTTTGGGGTGGGGTTCCACTCCTCAGTCTCAGATATGATCTCTGTAGAGATCAGCACTCTCTCTGCCCAAAGGGAGGCCTCTCCCATCTGAAGTCTACTCTGCTTCTTTTCTTTCAATTACCCCAATTCCCACTTTATGACAGGGATGTTTACACGCAGATTCCGCCTTCTTTCTTATTAGTGGTTTCTCATAGCAATGTCTGGGTGAGTAGCAGCACCTGCAGGGAGAATGAGGTATTGTCTCTAAATTCCTGCTTGGATTATTGCAATAGCTTTCTAACTGGTCTCTCATTCCCAAGAGCATTCTTTATACCAAAACCAAAGTCATCTTCTTAATATATAGAGGCCTAATCCTGTCATTCTCTCACTCAAAAAACTCCAGTGGCTCCCTATCATCTCCTGAATAAAGTATGTTCTCTTTGCCCTGGCATACAAGACTCTCTACAACCTGGTACCAATCCATCTTTCCTGCACTAATTCATACTCCTCCCTGAATATTCGTGCCAGTAGAACTCAACTGCTTACTGACTGCCCTCCAGTTTCATACACCCTCTTTCTTTCTTTTTTTTTTTTTAAAGTGAGGCAATTGGGGTTAAGTGACTTGCCCAGCATCACACAGCTAGTAAGTGTCAAGTGTCTGGTCTGAGGCTTGATTTGAACTCAGATCCTCCTGACTCCAAGGCCACTGCGCCACCTAGCTGTTCTTCTCTTTCTTTAAAATGTAGCTCAGAGGTAGGTTTCAGAAAAACCTGGAAAGACTTACATGAACTGATACTAAGTGAAGTGAGCAGAACCATGAGAACATTGTACACAGTAACAGCCACATTGTGTGATGATCAAGTATGATTGACAGTTCTCTTCAGCAATACAATGATCTAAGACAATTCTGAAAGGTTCATGATGGAAAAAGCTATCCACATCCAGAGAAAGAACTGATGAGTCTGAATGCAGATCGAAGCATACTGTTTTCACTTTATTTTTTTCATAGTGTGTTCCTTTTGTTCTGTTTCTTGTTATATAACATGACTAATATGGAAATATATTTTACATGATTGCACATATGTAACCTATATCAAATTGCTTACTGTCTTAGGGAGAAGGGAGGGAAGGAAGGGAGGGAGAAAAATTTGGAACTCAAAATCTTATAAAAACAATGAATGCTAAAAAAAATTGTCTTTATATGTAATTGGAAAAAATAAAGTACCATTAAAACTTAAATAAAATAAAATAAAATGTAGCTCAGGTTGCTAATGACCTTTCTCCAAGAACTCTGTGCATTTTTGTATTTATTCACTTTATATTTATGCTGGCTATATTTTGATATGTACTCATCATCTCCCCCACTAGAATGTAAGCTCTTTGCAAATAGGGATTGCTTCCTTCTTTGAATTTGTATCCCCAGCACCTAGCCCAGTCCCTGGCACATAGTAGATGCTTAATAAATACTTATTAATTGGTTGATGCTGTTCTTTCTCAGCTCTTTACATTGGTACAAGTCAAATCCCAAAGCCTGGAGCAGATTCTCCCCACATCTCTGCCTTTTGAAATCCTTCTTTCTGAAAGACCCAACTCAATGAATACTTCTTCATTAATTTCCCTTCCCTAATTTCCACAAGCAGAAGTGATCCATCTCTCATTGAATATCTCATGCTCTTGACCTCTTCTATGCACTTAATCATATTCTATCTTATATTGTAACTATTTATGGACAAATCTCTTCTCTCTACCATGTTATAATCTCCTTGAAGGCAGGAAATATGTAATTTTTTTTCATGATGGTATTCCCAGCATCTATCTAGCACAGTGTATAATGACCCCCATGACTAACCAATCATACTAGTGAGAGCTGACACAGCAACCTTGTTTATGGTGAAACATGGCTCCAGCAAATCTTTCAGGGATAATTACAAACAACTCAGACATTCTACACTTGAGACAAACTAGCCTATTTGCTTTTCCCCCATATGTGACATTTTGTCTTTCACCTCTTTGCCCTTTGTACTTTGAACAAGAGGAATCTGTGATCCCACTCTCTTCAGGCAATATAGGGTTACACAACTCTTGTAGTCTGAAGGTTAAAACAAACCCATTTCTAGCTAGAAATGACTTGCCAATGCAGCATAGTTATAATTCCATCTTGCTGGGTGAAATTTTCTGGCTGGAAAACCTACAGGTTTTCCTGGTTAATTTTAGAACCCTCCCTACTTGCCCTACCTTTTATTACTGGTCCATGCTCCTTGACCCTACTGCTCCACCATAGATGTGAGTGTCAGTTGCCATGTATATAAACCCTTGCCCTCAAGATTTCTGGGCCTTAGGGGCAGCTAGGTGGACACTTACTAGCTGTGTGACCCTGGGCAAGTCACTTAATTCCAATTGCCTAAAAAACAAAACAAAAAAAAAGAGTTCCGGGCCTTCAATCTTCAAGAGAATATCCCACTACTCCTAAGTGCCACCACTTAGTATATTGCCCCAGGTTGGGGGCAAGGGAGGCCATATGTGACTCTATTTCTGCCAGAACTCTGTGCCTGCCTGGCTGTATTAATAAAACCTCCTAACCTATCCCAGGCTCCCCTCTCTGCCATACACTGGAACTTTACCCTAAACTTGCATGACACCCTTACTGTCCTCCATATCTAGAATACTCTCCATCTTCATTCTAGGATCTTGAAGCCATGGGGTTCCTTCAAAGTTCAACTCAAGTAATATCACCTTCAAGAAGCCTTTCTTAATTCCCCCAATTATTAGGGTTCCCTCCCCCAAACACTTTGCATTGTGTATGTGTGTGTGTAATATGAGTGTGTGTCTATTTATTTAATTATTTGTATTTAATCATCTGTGAACATCTCTCATCCCACCAGTAAAATGTAAAATTCTTGAGGGCAGATACTGGTTCACTTTTATATTTATATTGCCAGTGCCTGACATATAGTAAGAGCTTAGTAAATGATTGTCAGTCACTGATTTGAGAGGGCAAATTGAGAAGGGGGAATGATGAGTAGCCCAATTTGTTTAGAACATAGGAAATATGAAGGTGAGTAGTATGAGATAAAGTTGAATAGTTAAGTAGGGACCAGATTTGGGAGAATCCTGAAAGTCAGAGGCAGAATTTTATACTGTAGTAGTTTGGCAATAGGAAGCTTTGGAACACAGTAGTCCAGTGTGAAGGTTGAATTGAAAACGGGATAGCCGGATGCAGAAAAACCAGTTCGAAGTTTGTTAGGATCACCAGGGTAGTTGGGTTGACCGTATAGAGGAGAGACTAGATGTAGAAATATTGTACTGTAAAGACAGAAGGGACAGGACTGACTGGATGGATGAGATGAGGTAGAGAGAAAGGGCAAAGATGACTTCCAGGTAGAAGCCTGGATGATGGGGAGGATAGCGGTGTCATCCACCGACACAGAGAAGGTCTAGGAAAGGCAGGTAGGGAGAAAGATGATGAAGTTCGTCCCTCAATTATTTTCCACACAGTTGGTGGAACCATTCACTTTAGCTGTATCGTCAGCCACCACACCACCACCACCACCACCACCACCACCACCACCACCACCACCACCACAAGAACAACGGACTTTGTGTGCTTAGAAGAGAATTATATTTAGCTTGGCCATCTAACTAGGCAGGTTGGGAATCAAAGTCCCAGCAGTCCATTTCAACAAACCTTCAGCAGACAACTACTACGTGAAAGGCATGGTGCTAGGGAGACACCAGGATACAAAGATCAATAATAATAGCAATTCAAGCTGTCAAGAAGACCTGAGTTCAAATCCAACCTCCTCAGATACTTACCGGCTGTGTGACCCTGGGCAAGCCATTTAACCCTGTTTGCCTCAGTTTCCTCATCTGTAAAATAATGACCTGAAGGAGAAGGAAATGACAAACCACTCTAGTATCTTTGCCAAGAAAATCTCAAATGAGGTCACGAAGAGTCAGACAGGACTGAAACTACTGAACAAAGGCTCTCAAGGAACTCTCTATTCCTTCTTCAACTTAGAATGTAAATTCCTTCCAAGGAGGGATTGTTTTATTCTTTGTGCTGGTATTTTCAACATCTAGGACAGTCTCAGCACACAGATAGTAGATGCTTAGTAGATGCTTGTTGACTGGATTGATTTCTTGCTCCTACTAACCCCACTGAAGCAAAACACCATCAAAATTTGGAAGACAAGGAGGTGGAGTACATGGACTTGGCATCAATGAGACCTATGTTCAAATCCCAGCCCCTGCACACTTAGAGTCTAAGCCTCTGTTGTAAGATGGGAATAATAATAGTGTGTAAATGGCCTTTTAAGATTTGTAAGTCACTCTATGTATTACTATCTCATTTAATCCTCAAGTTCCTGTAAGAAAGGTGCTATCATTTTCCCTTATTCTACAAATAAGGAAACTGAGTCTCTAAGACATTAAATAACTTGCTTAAGGACACACAGCTAGGTCTTAAATCCAGATCTGAGCCTCCTCACAGGTTTGCTGTGGGGCTACTGGAACATTATATGTAAAGCACTTTGCAAACCTTAAACTACTATGTAAATATCAGCTATTATTACCTCTCTGAAATCACAACTTTCCCATCCCCATCCTTGCTTGACTCCAAAGAGACAAGTTCTAGGGCAAGACAGGATGATAGTTATGGAGATGACCTGCTGCTGACCTGGGTAACCTGTTCTGCATTTTCTTTGGCCCAAGTTTGTGTGGGAGAAAGGACTGTTTGCTAAACTCCCTTTTTAACTGGGCATGGGAAATGCATAATAGGCCCATCCCCTGCCCAAGGGTCAGCCCCAAACCTTGGCCAAATGCAGTCTGGTTTTGGGAAAACAACCCAGCAGTCTTTGAATCTATAATCCAATGATACCAGGATTAGAAAGGATAAGTGGGAAGTTTTGCTAAGGAAAAAAAAGAAGGGCAGGGTGAGGCAGGAATTTTTAGGGGGAGGGGAGAGGCAGAGGAGTAGAAAAAATAAAGGGGGCTGTTCCAGGGAAGAAGCCGGCAGAAGAAAGAAAGAAAGGTAAGAAGAGCTGGATCTAGGAGGGGACAGGGAAGTTGAGGAAGCTGAGGAGGTCAGGTTGGGAGTTCAAAACTGAGCTGGGGCTAGAGACATGCAGAAATTGTTTTGGGCGGACTCAGGCCCCATAAGAAAGCAGTCAGATTGTGCTGGAGGTAGGGATGAGAGACAACATTGTGCAGCAATGGATAATAAGCAACGGATTGGGGAATTTAGAGGTAGGAAACCTGGAGCCCAAATTACTACTTGTGTCAGTCTTATGTAGCAGGCACTGTGCAAAATGATACAGTTACAAAGTAAGGCCAAAGACTTCCAGCTCTCCAGGATCTCACAGTCTAATGAGGAAGATGACATGCAAACAAGCAGCTAAATACAGTAGGATAAACTGGAAATAATCAACAGAGTGATAGAGAAGGCTTCCTTTAGAAGGTAGAACTTTAGCAGACATTTGAAGGAAGCTGGAGAAACCCAGAGACAGAGATGAGGAGGGAGAGAATTCCAGGAATGGAGGACAGCTAGTGAAAATGCTCAGTCAGCAGGCGTGTCTTAGTTGAGTTTGATCCGGTGTCCCTGGATCAAAAGTATGTGGGAGAAGAGCATAAGATGTAAGAACACCAAAAGGGGAGGGCTGGTTTTGAATGCCAAATGGGATTTTGTAAATCTGATCCTGGAGGTGATAGGGGGCCACTGGAGTTTGTATAGTAATAATGATAATAATAATAACTAGCATTTATATAGCACCTACTGTGTGCCCTGCATTGTGCTAAATGCTTTACACATTATTTGATTTGATCCTAACAACAATGGTGGGAAGGAGATGATGGATGTTATTATGCCTATTTTACAGATGAGAAAACTGAGGCAAATAGTAGTTAAGTAACTTACCCAAAGTCACACAGCTATTAAATGTCCAAGGCTGGATTAGAACTTGTCTAGGTGGTGCAGTGGATAGAGCACTGGGCTTGAAGTCAGGAAGATTCCTCTTCATAAGTTCAAATCTGACTTCAGACATTTACTAGCTGTGTGATCCTGGGCAAGTCACTTATCCGTTTGCCTCACTTTCCTCATCTGTAAAATGAGCTGGAGAAGAAAATGGCAAACCACACCATTATCTTTGCCAAGAAAACCCCAAATGGGGTCATGAAGCGTCAGCCACGACTGAAATGACTCAACAACTCCCTGATTCCAGGACACCTACTGTGTCCACTTCACCAGCCAGGATGACAGAGTCAGACCTGAGCTTTAGGGAGACCACTTTGACAGCTGAGCAGAGGGAGGAGGGGAGTGGGGAGATATTTGCGGTGGGAAGGCCGACAACCAAGCGATTGCAGCTGATGAGTGCCTGTGTGGAGTGGTGGCAGTGTCAGAAAGAAGGTGGCCTATTGAAGGTAAAATCAACCAGACTTGGCCACAGACCAGATATGGGGAGTGAGAGAGAGTCAGGGCTGTGAGTCTGGGTGACTGGGAGGGCTGTGGTATCCTTAACAGCAACAGGGAAGCTTAGAAGAAGGAAGGGTTTGGGGGGTTTAATTAATAAATAAATAAAATAAATAATAAATTAACTATTAATAAATAATAAATAAAATATAATTAATTAATTAATAAAGGGTTTAATTTTGGACATGCTGAATCACTTAAACGATCTGAGTCTTAGCTGTCCTCCTAAAAAAAAACTGAGGCAATTGGGGTTAAGTGACTTCCCAAAAGTCACACAGCTAGGAAGTATTATGGGTCTGAGGTGCTGTATCTCTGCGCCACGTAGCTGCCCCCTAAAGTTTGTTTTTTTTTTTTAAAGAAATGAGGAAGGATAGACTAATCCTGCTAAGGACACTAGCTGTGTGATACCGGACAAATCACTTGACCTCCCTGTGCTACAGCTTCCTCATGGGTAAAAGGAGGGATGAGGGAAAGAGAGGATGGAAGAAAGGGGAGGGGGAGGGGGAGGAGAGAGGAGGAAAAAGAGAAGGGAGGGAAAAGAGAGTGAGGGGGAGGAGAAGGAAGGGAAGGAGGGAAGGAAAGAAAGGGAAGGAGAGGGGAAGAGGAGGGTGAGGAGCGAAGGAAAGAAAAAGGAGGGGAGTTGAGGAGGAGAAGGGGGAGAGGAAGAAAGAAGAGGGAGGGGAGGAAGGGAAGCGGGAGGGAAAAAGAGAGGAGGCGAGGAAGAGGTAAGGGAAGAGGAAAGGGGGAAATGGAGAGGGAAGGAAGGAATAGGAAGTCTGCGGAGGGAGGAGGTAAGGGGGGGTGGAGGAGGGGAAAAGAGGTATCCCTCCCCCACCCCCGGTCTTCGCTCCACCTCCTTAGCATATTTGCACATCCTCGGAAGAAACTTGTCCGGCGCATGCGTCGTGCATGCTCCTTGGGCAGAGGAAGTGGCGTCACGGCAGGTGCGCACGCCCGCCGCGACATGTCACGTTACATCACGGGGCCGGAGTCAGCTGAGCGGCCGGGGCCAGGATCGGGCAGTGGCCGGGCCGCGTGAGGCGCCGAGGATAGGGAAGCCTTCCTGCTTTCGGGGAAGGGCCCTCGGTTCCTGGGGAGCGGAGGGGTCGGTCCCCCGGAGGCAAGGAGGGTCGTCGCTTCCGTCGCGGGGCCCCGGCGGGGGAGGCCGAGAGGCCGGCTACCATGGCGTCCATCCTGGACGAGTACGAAGACTCGCTGTCGCGCTCGGCCGTCCTGCAGCCGGGCTGCCCCAGCGTGGGCATCCCCCACTCGGGTAAGCGAGAGCCGTGGCGGCTGCGGGGCCGCGGGAGGGCCTGCGCTCTGCGCGCTTCTCGGCCTCGAGAGCCCCCTCATACCTAGGGATGGGGCCCGGGCTCCAGGATGGCCGTAGGTGCATAATTGGCGTCTAAAAGAGCGGTGGCAAGAGCTGTCAGGTGACTTGGGCCAGGCCCTTCCTTTTTCTCCATGGCACTTCCCATTTCTGTAAGCTCGTTGAGGCCAAGAAGAGCCTTTCCATTGGCTTTGTATTCTCAGCTCCTAGCATGCCACCTTGAATATAACAACTAACTGCTTAATAAATGTTTGAGTGAATGAACTGAATTGAGGGTACCAACAGCACACGTTTTCATAGTACTTGAAGTTTTCAGAGCATTTTCCTCCCAACAACTCTGTGAGATGGGGAGTGCAGGTGTTATTAACCCCATTTTACAGATTAGGAAGCTAAGGATCATTAAGATCACCTAGATAATATAGAATATCAAGAGGCTGGATTGCATCAGTTCCATCATTGAGATGCACGGAGATTGAATAAATGGGGGGGGGGGGAAACGGCGACTAGGTGAAAGCCTTTGTTCAGTGTAAAGATCAGAGCAGGGGATGGAGAATTTCAAAGGAAGGAAATAGGAGAGTGGTTCTGGAAAGAGTGATGACTGTGGTCATTGTGTAGATTTTTGTTGTTCAGTCCTTTCAGTCGTGTCTGACTCTGTGACCCCATCTTGGCAAAGATACTGAAGTAGTTTGCCATTTTTCTTTCTCCATCTCATTTTCCAGATGAGAAAACTTAGGCAAACAGGGTGAAGTGATCTGCCCAAGGTCACACAGCTAGTAAGTGTCTGAGGCCTGATTTGAACTCAAGTCTTCGTGACTTCAGGACCAGCTCTCTATCCACTTTTGCCATCTAGCAGTCCTTATTGTGTAGATTAGGTAGATGAAAGAGGGCTCAAGATCATGAGTTGGAATTTGGAAGTGTCCTGATGGTTAATTGAAGTTGATGCAGAAAATTGCAGGGAGTGAGAGGTTTGAAAGGACTGAAGCATTTTGAATGACCATTGAGGAAGAAAGGATTCTTCTCCCCACCCCACCTCCTAGAGGAAACATTTACAATTAACTCCAGTGTTAGAGCAATTCTTCCAGGACATTTCTTCCATTCAGCAAATTTTGTCACTACCCTGGTGGTAGTTCACTCCAAAAGCTGCTGTCTCAGTTGATCAAGGGCTAAGAAAATAGACTCATTGTAACTGAGTTTTGAGTTGGGCTTGCTGACCCTGAGAAGATTAAAGGAATATAAGGTTAATGACAAAGACATTGATGAGTAAAACACAACCCTTCAGGATGGGAGCAGGTGTAACAGGGTCAGAAACAGTTCAGGGGCATCACTGAAAATGTTAAGGATCCCTTTTTCAGATGTGTGAGAAGATCCCAAAGGCTGAGTAAATGCCTATTCAGAGTCCAGCCTAACCAAGGTCTTAGCTGTGAAATAGAGCAAGAATATAGAGAGGAGCTAAGCTATTGTTACATATAGGGAATACCATGTTCACTTTTTTCCTTTCCTTTCTTGATTACAGGGTTTGTAAATGTCCCACTGGAGAAGGAGGCACCCATTTTTACCAAGCAGCGAATTGACTTTACTCCCTCTGACCGTATCACCAGCCTTGTAGTCTCCTGCAATCAACTCTGCATGAGCCTGGGCAAGGACACCCTACTCCGGTAACTCAGGGCCCGAAGTAGCCAGACAGAGGAAGCAGCTTATGGGATGGGGAAGAGGTTGGTGGTAGGTCTAGCGTTACTTCAAAATGCCAAAGCCATTGCTGCATTCTAAGAAGAGGAAGTAATTTAGTTAGAATTTTTTTTGGAAGCAATTTTTAATCCACCTTAATTCTGAGGTATTCCTGACATATTGGTTTGTCCACTAGAAGAAAGAGATTTCATTGTAGTCGTCTCTCAGGATAGGTTCCCATAGGTTATTATTTCTCTGGGGTGAAGTTGTTGCTGTCCTTCCCCACAGCATCGATCTGGGAAAGGCAAATGAACCCAACCACGTGGAGTTGGGACGCAAAGATGAAGCCAAAGTTCATAAGATGTTTCTGGATCATACTGGTAAGAGGCAGTAATGTACTGAGGTACTGAAAGGGTTGAGTCTGGGGAGGGGGAAGGAAAAGTTAGTCATAGGGAATCTGGAAGAACTGCTCGAGGATCATCCTGGAGTTTGTCACTGCCCCCAAAAGTGTCAAACATTTTGAGAGTGGTGTTTTCAGGAATGGGGTGGAGGGTGGGAGGGGCAGTATCTCTTAGTAGCCAGACTGTGCCCTGGCATTTCCTGTCCCCTTTTACTTCAGGCTCACACCTCTTGATTGCCCTGAGCAGTACCGAGGTCCTCTACATAAACCGCAATGGACAGAAGGTTCGGCCACTGGCACGATGGAAGGGGCAGCTGGTGGAGAGTGTGGGCTGGAACAAGGCCCTGGGCACAGAGAGCAGCACTGGACCCATCCTAGTGGGTACAGCCCAGGGCCAGATCTTTGAAGCAGAACTCTCAGCCAGTGAAGGTGGCCTTTTTGGTCCTGCGCCTGACCTCTACTTCCGCCCACTTTATGTACTGATGGAGGAGGGAGGCCCAGCACCTGTGTGCTCCATAGAGGCAGAACGTGGTCTTGATGGACGTTGTTTTGTCATTGCCACTACTCGCCAGCGCCTCTTCCAGTTCACAGGCCGTGTGGCAGAGGGGGCTGAGGTCCAGGGCTTTTCAGGGCTCTTTGCCACATATACTGACCACCCACCACCTTTTCGAGAATTCCCCAGCAATCTGGGTTACAGTGAGTTGGCTTTCTATACGCCCAAGCTGCGCTCTGCACCCCGTGCTTTTGCCTGGATGATGGGGGATGGTGTACTGTATGGAGCATTGGACTGTGGGCGTCCTGATTCTTTGCTGAGTGAAGAAAGAGTGTGGGATTATCCACCTGGTGTAGGCCCTGGAGCCAGCCCACCCCTGGCTATTGTCTTGACACAGTTTCACTTCTTGCTGCTCCTAGCAGACCGAGTAGAAGCAGTGTGTACATTAACAGGGCAGGTGGTGTTACGAGATCACTTTCTAGAAAAATTTGGGCCACTCCGACATATGGTGAAAGACTCCTCAACAGGCCACCTGTGGGCTCACACTGAGCGTGCTGTGTTCCGTTATCACGTGCAGCGTGAGGCCCGGGATGTTTGGCGCACCTATCTGGATATGAACCGTTTTGACCTGGCCAAAGAATATTGCCGTGAGCGGCCTGACTGCCTAGACACAGTTCTGGCCCGTGAGGCTGACTTCTGCTTCCGCCAACGCCGCTACGTAGAGAGCGCTCGATGCTATGCCTTGACCCAAAGCTACTTTGAAGAGATTGCCCTCAAGTTCCTGGAAGTTCGACAGGAGGAGGCCTTGGCAGAATTCTTGCAGCGGAAATTGGCGGGGCTGAAGCCAGCTGAGCGTACCCAGGCCACACTGCTCACTGCCTGGCTGACAGAACTCTACTTGAGCCGGCTAGGAGCACTGCAGGGTGATGCAGATTCTTTGCCTCTTTATCGGGAAACACGAGAGCGATTCCGAGACTTTCTCAGTAGCCCACGCAACAAAGAATGGCTCTTTGCCAGCCGAGCCTCAATCCATGAGTTGCTGGCCAGCCATGGGGACACAGAGCACATGGTGTATTTTGCTGTGATCATGCAGGACTATGAGCGGGTCGTAGCATATCACTGCCAGCACGAAGCCTATGAGGAGGCTTTGGCTGTGCTCTCCCGGCACCATGATCCCCAGCTCTTTTATAAATTTTCACCCATTCTCATTCGTCATATTCCTCGACAGCTGGTGGATGCTTGGATTGAGCTGGGCAGCCGGCTGGATGCCCGGCAGCTCATCCCAGCCCTGGTGAACTACAGCCAAGGTGGGGAAGCCCAGCAAGTGAGCCAGGCCATCCGCTACATGGAATTCTGTGTGAATGTGCTAGGGGAGACTGAGCAAGCCATTCACAACTACCTGCTCTCATTGTATGCAAGAGGTCAGGCTGCCTCATTGCTGGCCTACCTGGAGCAGGCAGGGACCAGTCCCCACCGGGTGCACTATGACCTCAAATATGCCCTACGACTCTGTGCGGAGCACGGCCATGACCGGGCCTGTGTTCATGTCTACAAGGTGTTAGAGTTTTATGAAGAGGCCGTCGACTTAGCTCTCCAGGTGAGGGGTGCAGAGTCCTGGTGCTGAAAGCATCTGAGAGAAGACGTCTCTGGGTGTGTGAGGGTGGTAGGTGGATGGGCCAAGATAGATTCCTTGTTATTTGGGGTTGGCTGCTGTGAGAGGACAGAAGAATAGGTCAGTTTGTGCCTTCTGGATTGACAGTGGCTTCTGTGGTTGGTCCAAGGGAATGGAGTGGGCAGAACAGAGGGTTAGTTCTGGGTGAGAAGAGTCCTCACTCTTCCTTGCAGAACTTTGAGTTCATTGCTTAGTTAAAGAACATGGGTTGTAAGCCTCTAGGCTTAGACTTTGGGTATCAGTAGAATTATTTGGTCAGTTGGGACAATAAAAACTAATTGCCCATTGGGACCATGGGGTGTTGATTAGAAATAAGGAATAGGATTTCTTATTCCCATCAACCTGAAATTCTTATCCTTCCAGCTGCCCAGAAGAAGCAGGGAGCATGAACTTCTAGGTTGCTTTGGCTCCATGGTCTGACATGGGAACAAGGGAGACAGTTTGTATCCACTCCCTTTCCCAGCCAGGTAGAGTGTGCCATCAGTAACCTTTTTATTCCTTCCAGGTGGATGTGAGCCTGGCTAAAGAGTGTGCAGATCTGCCAGAAGAGGATGAGGAGCTGCGTAAGAAACTCTGGCTGAAGATCGCCCGGCACGTGGTACAGGAGGAAGAAGATGTGAAGACTGCCATGGCCTGTCTGGCTAGTTGTCCTCTCCTCAAAATAGAGGATGTGTTGCCTTTCTTTCCTGACTTTGTCACTATTGACCACTTCAAGGAGGCCATCTGCAGCTCCCTGCAGGCCTACAACCGGCACATTGATGAGCTCCAGCGGGAGATGGAGGAAGCTACAGCTAGTGCCCAGCGGATTCGGCGAGACCTACAGGAGCTTCGTGGGCGCTATGGCACTGTGGAGCCTCAAGACAAGTGCTCAGCCTGTGACTTCCCCCTGCTCAATCGTCCTTTCTATGTCTTTCTTTGCAGTCACATGTTCCACGCTGACTGCCTCCTGCAGGCTGTTAGGCCTGGCCTCCCTGCCTATAAGCAAGCCCGTCTGGAGGAGCTGCAGCGAAAGCTGGGGGCTGCTCCACTTCCCACCAAAGGCCCAGCCCGCACAAAAGAGGGAGAAGGAGGGACTCCAGGGGCACCCAGCCGGGAACAGCTGAAAGCCGACCTAGATGAGCTGGTGGCAGCTGAGTGTGTCTACTGTGGGGAGCTGATGATCCGTTCCATTGACCGGCCTTTCATCGACCCCCAGCGATATGAAGAAGAACACCAAAGCTGGCTTTAGGGGGTCACCGCTGCTCACCACAAGATGGGGAAACACGCCATCTGCTAAGTCCCTGTCCCTCCTGTCTAGTGATTCTCATTTCCACTGAGGTGAGGGACAGGCTATAAATGCCCCTGTGGGGCCTATCTCACCTTAGCCCTTTCTTTGTCTAAGCTGAATCTGCCAGCTTTTCTGCTGTCTCTTTGAGATGGCGCCATGTTCTTGACCACCCCCTTCCCCTGCCAAATCTCACCAGTGCTTCTTGTCTCAAGAGCACTTATTCTTTAGAAATTTTGCCTTTCCCTTTGCAATCTACATGCCTGTTTCTTTCCCTGGCTGGAGGCAATTCCCATTCACTTGCCAGAGCTGCTGGTGTCCTCACTGTGTAACCTCTCAGGTTCCAGCATACACAACTAAATCTACAGAGGAGGACCCTTCCTGTGAGGTGCAAGGAGTCTGCCTGCTTTCCTGGACCCTCGTGGGTCCCCTGAGCTGGGGAAAAGACTGACTGTGGGGGATATCAGCTCGTGGGCCTTTGGGCCCTGGTGCCTAGGAAGCTGTTGTAAGGAATACCACTCCTCGAGTTTAGAAGGCATTAAACTGTCTGTGACGCTGTCCCTGGCATTGTTTACTTTGTGATAGTGAAAGGCTGAGCAGTGTCTGAAGCTGAGTGAATTTGGGCTGGAATTCGAGGGGCCTGGGTTCCGAGGTGTGTGAATGAGGGGCATGTTTTAGGTTGTTCCAGTGTTTGCATTGGTGTCCTCTTTGGGTCTTGGTGCCAGGATAGTCTGGCCAGCAGTGGATCCCCCACCAGGAGACCCCTTCTGTAATCTTGTGCCCATCCCCTACTTCCCTCCCCCGAGGGTGGAAGGGTTTGGGAAGGAAGCCAAGGTGAGGATCTCTTTGGAACCTTCTCAGCTGGATCCGTTGTTGGGTCGGGGAACAAGAGTCACTCATTCCTTCCTTTGGCCAGCAGGTGGCACTCCATCCAGCGGGATGTCGCGTTCTTGCTTTTGGCCACCAGGGGACGCTGTTTCCTCAGGCAGGCCCTGTGCTGCCGCTTCCCTTCCCCCACACCCGGTGCCCAAACCACTTGCTGCTGCTAGACTTAAACTGGCCATGCATGAGTGATCCTTAAGTGCCCTCTCTCTGCCCTTCACTCTTCTAGGGAGGGGAGGTCGTTTAAGTGCTTGCTGGTCAATCCTGCTGTGGTTCTCAGCACCTAACCCCCTAAGGTTCTGTGCCCTCCCTTCGCTGGTGAGTTCCTGTGCTGTGCTGGCTCAGCCTGGCTGGGCCTCGGCTCCTTTGTTCTCTTGTTGAGGCCTGCTGCTTTCCCATCACTGTGCCTGGCTGGGTGTGGGGCATCCATCCCCTGCAATCCTCAGGGTCCGATTCCCTGCCTTTGTTAGGGGGTGAGGTCCAATAGGTAGCTGCAAGCTGCTCTGCCTGAGCTTGTTGGTGTGGTCTGTTAGGTGGGCCAGAGTAAGACAGAAAGTGAGGAGTGAGCATCCTGAAGCCAGAGCCAGTAAGGCAGTAACTTGAAGGGATTCTCCTCTTCGGTCCTCACTTCCAGCTTTCATGAAACACAGTGGGCCATAGTCCAGTGACTATGGTGTCCTCCATTCCCTTGCCTCACTTTGCCCCGGAGGTTCCTGGTGGCCACACCCGGGGCATGGTTCCATTCCAGTCCCCCCTTATCTCAGTTCCGAGCTCCTTGCCCAGGATGCTGAAGTCAGAGACTTGGGCCATGGGCCTTTCTCATAGATCTTTCAAGTTAGATCCTGACTAAAGCAACAAAATCATCAGACCAGGGGTTACCCCACAGCTCCAGAGAAAAATTTAGGCACTGACAGGTCTCTTGTATAACTCTGTAGCCCTTCTCTAAAGAAGACATTATGGCATAACCCGTACCTAATTCATAGTTATTAGATTTAGGTGTGTATGTACCATTTACCATCTATCTACCTTATATCCTTACCAGGGTTATGGGACCTTAGGACCTTTATGTTATCTGTAGAACTTCTAATATTAGCTTTTTGCTGGTGGGGACAACATTGGTATTTGTTGTTCCCTTCTCTCTGTAACTCCCAAACAATTTACTCGGCCTCCAAGAACTGCTGAGATAGGGAAGCCATTGGTATTATCCATCTTGGGTAGCCATACTACCTGTGAAATACGTTAGGCTTCTCACTTATTTCCTGTCCTTAGAAATTTAGAAGCTTCGCCTTGGTTTGGCCCCAATGTTGTCCTCACATAAACAAAGAAACTCAAATGAATATTTACATTATTTTTACCTATTTTTGCCCACCTCTACCTCCCAAAAAGGGCCCAGAGGGCTTGGCTAAGAATTTAAACTTTCCTGGCCCTTCTGTCCTGTCTCCCAAGCTGGCCCATCTGTCCAAAGGCAGCTTCCCCTTTCCTGGAAAAAAGGCCCCGGGCCTTCCTTGGCAATGATAGAATGGTGTTCCGGTGAGTCAGGGCAACGGGAAACCACAGCTCTTAGATCCCTGGAAACCAGGCAGGATTGGGAATGGAAGGGAGAAGGCCCTCAGGGCCCTGGCCAAGAGCCTGTGGAGGGGTGGAGGGGTGGAGGGGAGGGAAAGATTTGTGCGGGTGTGGGGAGCAGCTGCTCTTGGAAGAGCCAAGATCAATGAACTGCTTCTGGAGCAGTCACTGGAAATAGGAGGGGCTGTGGCCATTGGTGTTGGGATCAGAATGGGGGTGGGAGGGTTGTAAACAAGGAAGCCACCTGGGGGAGGGGGGGCAGGAGGCTGCCCTGTCATGGGGGAGCAGGTGCTTCCTGAACTGACCCACCCTCTGGCCTCCCTGTCTGCCTTGTAGCCACCAGGGGGTGCTCTCCACTGGCTTTTAGAACTGGAACCTTAGAGCATGAGGGCTCCTCTGTTGGGGGTACCTTTAGATAAGGAGAGCACCCTCCTCCCGGCTGTCCCACTTGAACCTGCCAGTAGAGGGTGTCTCTGTTCAGCCACACTGCACCTAGCTGCCCACCCTTCACCCTTGCTTGCTGTACCTCCAGGGAGGTTTCCTCCCACTAATATTCCCCCTCTTCCTAAGGACAGACACAGGACAGCAATCTTGCATGGGATAGGGGGGTTTGGAAAAAAACGGTATTGATCCCGGGATCTTGCTGCTGAATGACACCAGAGCAAGCATTCTGAGGGGTCACTGGGTAGGTAGAGCTTGCAGACCCATGACTGCAATGTGAGGTCATGCCTGGGCCTCATTATTTTCGCTGGAAGGCCTGAGAGCTGGTTCAGACATTGCCAGTCTCCAGGGCTGCCCTCGGCCTTGCCTCTTGGTGCTATGGGAACAAACAGTGAGGGGCCCAAAGGGAATTAGCTCCTGGTGCCACAAGGTCGGAGGAGGTGAGAGATTTGGCCAGTACAGAGAGGCACTGGAGAGCTCGAGCCTCCTGCCTCCCCTTCTAATTCCCTCCTCCCCATCCCCAGTTTTTGAGATTCTTCGAGACACTTTCACAGGCGGAAATTCCCAGAGGTCAGAGGAGGGAAATGGTTAATTCCTTTTATTCAATGAGTCCCCCCCTAGTTGCCTCCCCCCACTTCCTCCCTCCACTTCCCGCCCCCCCCACTGTGTGAACAGGAAGTGCAGAGGAAAAGGCTCTGACCACAGCAGCTGGGAGCAGGAGGGAGGGAGTGGGCGGCCCTCCAGGCTGTATGCCAACCCCACCCCGCACACTCCCTGGCTACGGGGATGGTGACCCTGCGTGGTGGGGCAGAACCACCTGGGTCAATCTCCCAGTGACTTTAGGTCCGCAGGCCTCTTCTCCCCTCCTGTGGACAAGGAGAGAAACAAGCCCCTCATGAGAATAAAGTGGGGTCAGAAATGGGGGCAAAATTAAGAAGTCTAAGCTCCAGGTTCCGTATAGTTTTCCCTTGGGGGAACAGGAAGAGGCCAGAGAGAGACTGGAAGCTTGGTGCTGGAGTACAGGGAAGTATATGGATTCTGCTCCTTGTACTGCCCAGGAGGCTACCTCCTTGCCTGCCTTCCCTCTGCAGACCTGGGATATCACTTAGAGCTGGCTCTGGCCCCTCAGCCCCTTGGCCTTGCCAGCCCTTTGAAGCTCATTCAGGGCTTCCTGTTTGGGTCTGGTGATGCCAGGGCCCCTCCCCCACCATTGTTCTATGGAGATCATGGGTCCATCTGGTGCCCCATGGTGGGGCCCCCTAGCCAGTACCACATGGGAACAGCCCCACAAAAGGGCCCTGATGGCAGCTGTCTTTCCATTGGAGGGGAATGGTGGGCATAGCCCAGCAGTGGGTATAGCATGAGAGATCATACAAAATAGGATTCAGGCACAATGGAAAAGATGGGCAACGGAATATAGGTTTTCTGTGACTGATAGGTGTAATGGCCACAGATAGAATCATGTTTCCTACGTACTTTTTAAAGATAATGGTGATGTCAGAAAGCTGCCAAGACCAGTGCCTGTAGGAGAGAGGTACAGTCTCTCTGCCTGGTTTTCAGGTGGGAAAATTAAGGTCAGCACACCACAGCATTTTAGATGACCCAATTAAACTATGATCTTATGATTCGATAAGCATAGATACTGACCTGGGAATAGAACCTAGGCAGCCTAGCACATGAAGGTTGTCTCCTCAGGAAGAGATCAGTACTTGGTCCTGATAAATCTCTGCAGCTGGCATGCTTCCCTTTATCCCCACTGATCTGCTCAAAAGCTATCCTGCCTCTTCTTCTTTGGGCTCTTCTATTTTTTTAATTCTAATTAAAATTTTTTTTCTCAAACAAATGGCTGCTTTTTCTCCCTCCTACATCCCTATTGAGAAAGCAAGAAAAAAACAAACTTCTGAGCTCTCTTTCTAAAGCTCCAAGAAGTTGGGGGTGGGGGGGAGAGGAAGGCAGGGAGAGGAAAAGTCATGGAATCCTGTGAGAGCTGAGTTAGGAATGGGGGAAGGGAACTGGGCAGGGCCGAGGGTGTCCTCAGTGCAGTGAGGACTGGCTGCCAGGAGTAGCTGCTGTGTTGTTTTGACTGACTCTAGAGTTTGTCTCCGGGGAACAAGGCTAGGCTGGCACCACTCAGAATGGGGAGGTGGGTGCCACTCTAAGCTGGGGAGAGATGGATTCTGCCTATGGTTCCCGGGCTGCTGTGACCAAAGGTTTGTTTGTGTTTCTCAGGCATGGAGACAGGTGCCATGTATTTCTATGGATTCTCCCTCCTGCAGAGCTCCCACGGTTTTGCCCAAATGCCTCCATTGGCTTCTCCTAGCCTTCCCCATCCAGGGGTCAAGAAACTCAAACATTCTGTTGAGTTAACCCTACTCTCCTAATCTCTCCTCTCTCCTTTCCTTTGGACTTGGACTTAGAACCACTCAGGTCATAGACCTCAGACTGTTAGAGCTGGGTGAGTTGCTTCACTTCCGTGGGCCTGTTTCCTCCTTGAACTCATTGATCTCTAAGGTCCAACCCCCTCATTTTATAGATGAGGAAACAGGCCCACAGAATTAAAGCAAAATTGTCTGAGATCACTAAGGTTCTCAGCCTCTAAACCCAAGGCTCTTTACCCTAGCCCTAAGAACCCAAGCATCCAGACTCAGTTCAAAGGTCTTTCCACTATAGCATACAATGCCTTTTGCTCTTTCCCTTGCAACCAGGAAGATGAGTTGGAGATCAGAGAGGTACAGCAAGGCTGAGGAGCCTGGGAGCTGCCTCTGGCAGTACTATAAAAGCAATCTCTTCTGGGGTGGGCGGGAGACCTCAGTTCCCTAGGGATGGAATCCTGTTGACATTAGATCCCCCTGTGACCATCTCTCTGTCTTTATGTCTCTGTCTCTCCCTTTCTCCTCTTTCCCTCTTTCCTTCACTTCTCCAACCATGGGGTACCTGGAGTTGACAGTAACACAAACTGAAGGAGAATCAATTAAGAAGTTGGGTGAGATTTGCTCTCTAGAAAGAACCAGAAGCTGGTATGATTCACATTATGAATGTGAATCCGAAAATGGATGAGAGCAGAATATTAAAGAGTAAACCTCACTCCATCGGGTCATACCGTTTTCTTAACATAGAATATCAGAATTGGAAGGAACCTTAGAGGTCACCTGGATAAGCCCCTTCATTTTATAGATGGGGACACCAAGCCACAAAGAGTTAAGTGACTTACCTAAGGCCACACAGCTAATTAGTGGCAGTTGCACTGCACCCCACAGTGATGATCAGAAACGCTAAGGGAGGGGCAGCTAGGTGGCATAGTGGATGGATTCAGGAGGACCTGAGTTCAAATCCCACCTCAGACACATAACTCTCACTGGCTATGTGACCCTAGGCAAGTCACTTAACCCCGTTGCCTCGCCAAAAAAAAAAAAAAAAAAGGAAAGAAAAGAAAGAAACGCTAAAAGAGCCTAAAACCCTGTGACAACTATCAAATTCGAGAATGAGACAGCACCATGAGCATTATGGAACATGTGTGATCTCCAAGATTAAGTAAGAGCCTGACAAAGGAGTATTAGGGATCCCTGTTCTCCCAGTGGGAGGAAGTAAGCAGTTAGTTCACTGGGATGGGGGCCACATCAATATATCCTCTGGACTCTGGAAACCCAAGCCCTGGTTCAAGGATGGCTCCTCAGCCAGCTGGCCCCTACTCACCAAGAGCTTGCATAATACCCAGGCTGGCACTCTCTGGGGAGTCACAGGAAGTCCCCCAGTCTCCCCTCCATCCCTGACCCCTCCAGCAGGCACCAAGCCAGTATTCCAGGAAGTGAAGCTTACCTTTCTGCCTCCTGATCTGAGCCCTGAAGCCTCCTTCTCACTCTCTATTTGTTCCTGATGACTTCCCTTTCAGACCTGGGCCTGGGGGTTCCTAGGTTTCCCACCCCAAAGCCTTCTCCATTCATTCTCTTCAGGCTCAGACAGGTTGGAACCCTGCCTAGGGCAGTACTCAGTGTGGGCTGGAGTAGGCCCTGGATTCATTGTCACAAGCTGGAAAGAGTATCCCAGGGCCTGGCCCTCTGAGGGATGACACTATAAAGATCTACGGGACAGCCCTCATCCTGGTGCATCCTTGATTTCAGACGTCTCAGCTTCCTGAACCCCATATTAGAGAACCTCCAAAACCTGGACAGTACCAGGAATGACAGGCCTTTCCACATCCTCTGGCTTTAGTATTGTTTCATATTCATATTTTGCAATCCTTATTTTACGTTTCATCCTCAATTATTTTACGCTCTGGCACTTGGTTTCACAACCCAATAATTCCCTTTGGTGTACAAATGGAATTTTTGCTTGTATTTCTTAACGGTTTCTTGGGTTTTTCAGTAATCAATCTAAATTTGTCCTCTGGCATCCCCCATTTTTGCCCTCAGTGGCCTCCTTCTAGTACTCTGATGTCTGGCAGCCATATATCCTGCCTAGAAAATCCCCGGCATCCTATAGTCCCACCCCAACCTATGCCCCTATGTGGGGGGAGAGAACAGCTGTTTTAACTGGGGAAGGGCCCAGGGCCCAGGCTGGGTCTCAGAAGGGAGTTTTCTCTGTGGACCTTCCCAACTTGGGCTGTGGAGAGGCCATGTGGTCTAGTGGTTAGAGTTGGGATTCATAGGTTCTGTCCCCAGGCTGACCTTTGACTCACCCTGGGGGCCTGGGCAAGTCCCTTAAGTACCAGGAGGACTCAGTTTCCCCACTTTCTCCGTTACTGTTAAGCCTGGATTGGCTATGGTAACCTATTCGAGGTGCCACCCAAGAAAGGATTTGTTCTCCCACCTGCCTCAGTGGCAAGGCAATGGTGAGATGGGACACTCCTCTTGTGGGGAAAAGAGAAGACCTGTCTTCTACCTGCCTTATGAAGTCAGATTGTTCCTCTCTTGCCCATTCCCTGCCCCAGACCTCTTTCAGTCCACTCTGCTTTGATGGAGCAAGAATATGCAACAGTGTGGCTGAATGGGGCTGAAGGCAGTCCCAGTGCTTAGGTCCCTGTCTCCATGACGACCCCAGTCCCTCCTCTCCTTCCTTCCTCCCTCCCTCCCTTGGAGGGAGCTTTCTGTTTACTGTAAACATCTGCCCCAGATCAACCCCAGATCAACCCTAGCTATTCTGGTCTGGCCCCTCGACTTTGTGTCCCCAGGACCCTCCTGGTTAGGGCCAGCAGACTTGTGCCTTCGCCCAAGGACTTGTTCCTGGACTTTTACCCTGCTTTGCTCTGTGACCTTCAGACCTGGAAGGGGAGCAGGCAGGGGGTGTCTTGGCACCAGGCTAGGGTCCTAGGGATGAGAAAAAAGCTACAAGGCAGCTGGCGATTGGACAGGCTGACAAAATACTCCAGCGGGGTTCTAGTCCCATCTCTCCACTTTACCACCTGTGAAAGGAAAGGCTTATATAGTGATTTCTAAGGTTCCTTTCGGTTCTAACATTCCATGAATTCTAGGATTGGAATCTGGAACTACAAGCTATTGGAATATCATCGATATCTGTACTTCTTGTATCAGGTTTGTTGAGAGACTTTGGCTTCTGTCCTCAGTTAATCTGTCTGTGAAATGGTGATAATGAAGACTGCCATCACTGGCCACCCCCACCCTAACATTTCCATTTCCCACCCCCCACCCCCCACCCCCCACCACACACCCATTCCCCAGAAGCTGGGTAAAACCATTGAACAGGGGAAGGGCCAACTCAAAAGGTCAAAGAGATTCTTATAGCTGGCAGAGGCTGAAATAAGCCAGACCTCAGGCCAGGCAGAGCCCTATGTGTGCTGAAAACACACAGATAACCCCGTACAAGTAGGATGGCTTCCAAGACTCTGACTATTCTACCTTATGTCTTCTCAGAGCCAATAGGAACCTGGATATGGATCTCTAAGTTGTTGCCACCCCTCATCAGGGCCACCTCCCTGACCTCGTCTCCCTTCCTTCCCATGGCTCCCACCTCCATGCTACCCTAGTAATTGTGTGGCGCTGCTTGCTCTGCAAAACACTCACAACAGCCCCATAAGCCAGGTAGAGCAGATATTGTTATCTCCATTTTGCAGATGAGGAAACTGAGACTCAGTGAGTTAAATCATTTCTCCAAGGTCATACAGCCCATTAGTTGCAAACCCCAGACTGTTCTTTTTCTATCATATCCTGTTGATGAGATTGGTTCTGGAGATGTACCTGTACCTCTGATCCTAACAGTCCTAGGTCAGAGTTAGGGTAACCCTGAAGCCACAAAAACTTCTACAGAAGGGGGATAAAGCATGTATGTGTTTTTTTTGGGGGGGGGTTCTTTTTGTAACAGTGGGCAAACCCTATCAAGATGAATTTCCATCTATGGACCCTCTCCCAGGCCTGGGACAGGGAATGTTATTCATGAGCTTTGATGGGGTTCTTTGAGGACATCCTTCATTCCCAGATGAAGACTCAGAAGTCTCCATTGCTCTCCAGTGAGCTAGGTTTGTTCCGGGGCATAGCAGAGAAGGGAAGCTGGGGGTTTGAGGCCCCAAGTCACTCCCCTGGGCTCTGCCTGCCAGAAAGCATGGTAGTGGCCTAAGGGGGTCAAGTGTAGCCACTCCTCATCATGAAGGATTCCCCCTCTGCTCCAGGGTGTCTTTCTGCATGAGGAAGCAAAGGAGCCATCTTCCCCCAATAGCTGAAATCAGTTCCTATTAGCTGTATTGGAAATCCCCCACTTCTTACCTTGGCTGCCTGAGGAAACAGCATCCCGGCACTGTGGCTCCTGTACAGCCAGGGACTTTTCTCCTCGGGGTGATAGTCTTTGAAGCCTGGCTGCTGAGAAATCCTCCTAGGACACTAGCCTGAGCCCCTCCCTTCAACTGGAGGACATGCATGGTGGGTGGGGTTGGGTTGAGGGGAAGTAAGGTATCTGAAAGGTATCAATCATTCAGAAGGTTCTCTTTCTTAAGCCTTTCTATCCAAGATCACATTCAGGGACAGAGGTCAGAGGGACAGAAGAATATTCAATCTAGGAGACAGTCAATTGTGTTGGTTTGTTTTACTTGACCGCACTTATCTGTTACAAGGGAGGGCTTTTATGGACAGGCCCAAAAATTTAAAAGAGAGCATCAGTGAAACATTTGCAAATATGCAGAAAAAGAAAAGAAATCCAACAAGGGGCACAAACTGGGTAGTTTTATTATTATTATATATACTTTTTTTTTTTTTAAAGATACTGGTGTAGAGATTGGACTTGTAATTTGACTGATTCTGGGCACTCTGTACCAATTCAGCCAGGGACCTTCTCTGCACCTTATGGTCTGAGAGATGCCTAGAACCCTGGGAGGTTAAATGTGCTCAGAGTAATGCAGACAATATGCATCTGAAGTGGGACCAGAATCCAGGTCTTTCTGGCTCCAAGACTAGCTCTTTGTGCACTATGTGAAGCTGCCTATCTTTAAAAATACACTTTTAAAATGAACAAATTGTAAGTAACGAGTTCATGGTCTCATACATACTTTTTTGTTCGTTTTTGTAAACTGAAATGTTCATGTTTGTTAATGATTAAGTTCATCATCATCATCATCATAAATAGTAGAATCAAATCCATGCATCCTCAGACCCTCCCTAGTACCTGACTATAGTGGCAGGATTCAGAGAGGGCTTGGTTTTTAGGGCTGGGAAACTGGTGAAGAAGGGGAAAAGGAAAGCAAGCAAGATTCAGAGTTGAGGAGAAACCAGGGTTTGGGGATGTATTTCTAATTGAGAGCATCCTGAGAAGGTGATAACTCATATTTTTATAATTTCTTAAGGTTTATAATCACATTTCCTGAATCACACTTTCCCATACTACCTGAATTGTGGGTAGTCAAGTATCATTGTCGCCATCTCACAGATGAGGAAAATGTGGCTTTAGGAGACTGTCACCTGTACAGGATTGAGTAGCTAAGTGTCCAAGTGACCATTCTTGACTTACCCCGATACCCTCAGACTGGACTGGAACTACACTGAGCCTCCATTGATTCATTCTCTTTCTGTTCCTGTCCCTCAGCTCCAGACTTAGGTTGGTAGGACCAGGAAAGTATGTGACAGTAGAAAGGCCCTGGGGTCAGGACATTGTACTTGTGGCTTTGGTTGTTATTATTGTTAGGGTTATTTCCAGACTAGGGTCCATAGATCACCCCAAGAGACACACCCAGACCTTCCCTAGCACCAAGGTGCCCGTGTTTAGAAAGTGAAACTATTCCAAGGAGGAGTGTATGAGTGACTCTGTGTGTGTGTGTGTGTGTGTGTTATGTGATGTGAGTATATTTGTGGATAAATGTTTAAAGTGGGTTAAAGGGCACCAAATGCCCAGCCTCTGTCAGCCTTTTTTTCCTGTATTGAGAAGAATTGGGATGGCCCCAGTGAGAGATGAGGTCCCTTGCCTTCCAGACGCATACACTACAACCACCAAAACTACTGCTACTCTTGCTGTTACTGTTACTGCTGCTGCTACTGTTGCTGCTGCTATTACTATTGCTGCTATTGCTAATATTACTCTGGCAGAGAAGAAGAGGGCAGTTAGGTGGCTCAGTGGATAGAGGGTCAGGCCTGGAGTCAACAAGGCTCATCTTCCTGAGTTCAAATGTGGCCTCAGACACTTACTAGTTATGTGACCCTCTGCAAGTCACTTCACCCTGTTTGCCTCAGTGTCCTCATCTGTAAAATGAGCTGGAGAAGGAAGTGGCAAACCACCCCAGTATCTTTGCCAAGAAAACCCCACAGCAATACAAGGATCTAAGACATCTCCAAAGGCCTCATGGTGGAAAATGCCATTCACATATGAAGAAAGAACTATGGATTTTGAATGCAGATCGAAGCATACTATTTGCTATTTTATTTTCTTTTGTTGTGTTTTGTTTCCTCTTTCTGGTGGTTCCTCCTGTTGGTTCTAATTCTTACTTACAGCATCACTAATGTGAAAATATGTTTAATAGGAATGTATATGTATAGCCTATATCAGATTGTGCACCATCTTGGGGAGGGAAGTGGGGAGGGATGGGGAGAAAAATTTAAAACTCAAAAGCTTATGGAAGTGATTGTTGATAAATCAAAATAAATCAATTTAAAAAAAAAAGAAAACCCCAAAAGGGGTCACAAAGAGTCAGATATGACCAAAAATGACTCAACAACAACAAAGACTTGAAAGAGCACCAGATTTGGAATCAGAGAAACTGAATTCAAATCTTGCCTTTGCCACTTACTATGTGTGTGACCTTGGGCAAGTCACTGGACTTCAGTTTCCCCAACTGACAAATGAAGGGGTTGTACTATACAACTTTAGATGCCCCTTTTCATCTCTAAATCTAGAATTCTACCCAAGGGAATGCTGGTAAATATTTAACAACCAGCTCTCCCTCCAAAAAAAAATTATGCTAGACACACTTTTAAGTTGATGCTACATTATTGACATTTTATCCATTCCTTTCTAAAAGTCTAGAAAATCAACAAAACAATAAATCAAGCCCTGATTTGTAATGTTTGATGATTTTTGAGGTGTAAATATTCACAGTGAAAATTTAGCAATTAGCTCTGCTGGATAGAACTGTCTCCAGCACCCCCCTTAATTGTACCCCCTCCTGCTCCTATTCCTGCTAGAATTCCCACTGCCACTCACTCTACTTTTGGCACCCCAATTACTGCTCTTTCTGTTGCTGCTCCTCCTCCTCTGCCTCTTAGATATTTGCATACCTAGATGACTCCCTGATCTCATCAGCAGTATCACAATGGGCAGATCACAGATTTTCCCTCTGGGTGACTCTTATCCAATTCCCATCAGAGATGCTCTATGTAGGCTCCACCTCCAAGATCTCTTTAATGCATGGGGACCTAAAAAAGCACCCAGGCTGTCTATCAGTTATGCCTTCTTCTGGATCTATGACTAGCCCACCTCCTTTCCTGGCTGTGCATTTCTATGAAAACGTCTCATGTCGCTTCTGCTCATTGGTCATACACTCATGCCTGGCATGCATGATTCTACATTGGTTTGACTACATGATCACCAGGGCCCCTTTCAAATCTGAGATTTGTTCAAATCTGGCCTCAGACACTTGACACTTACTAGCTGTGTGACCCTGGACAAGTCACTTAACCCCAATTGCCTCACCAAAAAAGCAAAAAAAAAAAATCTGAGATTTGGTGATTCTGTCAGAGTAGTAGTCATAGTATCGGTTTTTGTTCTTGATTCATTTCAGTCATGTCCCACACTCTCCACGATCCCATTTAGGGTTTTCTTGGCAAAGATACTGGAGTGGTTTGCCATTTCCTTCTCCAGCTCATTTTACAGATGAAGAAACTGAGGCAAACAGGGTCAAGTCACTTGCCCAGAGTCACACAGCTAGCAAATGAGGCTGAATTTGAACTAAGGTCTTCTTGATTCCACAGCCCAGTGCTCAATCCACTAGGTCACCTAGCTGCCCCATAGTAGCCATAGGGTAGTATTAGGCAAGCTAATATAATGAAAATAATAATAATAGCAATAATCTTATGAGTGAGTTTAGATTTCATTTAGGAGGCTCTGGCTAGATGGTGTGTCATACACCTGTAATCCCTGCCAACAGGGAGACTGAGGCTTGTGGCTCTCTTGAGTTCAGGAGTTCTGAGCTTCAGTGGGCTAAGTTGATTGGGTGTCCAGTACCAATAGAGTGAGTCCCCAAGAGCAGGAAGGGTAGGAAGGGTGGAGTGTGCATCAGGCTGCCTAAGAAAGGGCAAATCAGTCTAGGTTGGAAACGAAACAAGTTAAAACTCCCATGGCAATCAGTAGTGAGATTGATCTTTGAGTGCCTGCTGTACTTTCCAGGCTGGTCAAGATAAGGAGACCCAGTCTCAAAACAAAAACAAAAAGTGGGGGTGGGGAGGAGTCTTTGCAATATTTGAATGTTGATGCAGTTGGCACAAAATCATCTGAAGACAGGTGTATTTGGAGAACCTTACTTTCCATGGTGAATTTCTCCTCCATTTGTTCTCCATGACAATACCAAACACCTTTGGCAAATATACATCTTCCTGTTTGATGACTTATCAACAGATTGTGAAACAAAGTAGTTTTTTTTTTCTGTTATCACATCTTTCAAGAAATTTTTGCATGATTTTAAACCTATGACTTCATGGTCAGAGGAGATCCTTTAAGGTGTCATTTTGCTCTACCATGTCAAATACAAACAATAAGCAAGCAAAATAATATATCCTCAGTCCCTTTCTGTCACTTGTAAAGCTGTAGTGCTGTGGTCTGCTGTAGAATATCAATCAATTAATAAGCCTTTATTAAGATGCTACTATGTGGAAGGCACTGTGCTAAGCACTGGGGATACAAAGACAAAAATGAAACAGTCCTATTCTCAAGGAGTTTCCATTCTGTCATGGGAGATAATATGTACATAACTAAGTATATGTAATATGTGTGTATGTACAAACAGGTATATAGGGTGAGGTGGCAAGTAAAAATAATGCTAAGGTACAGTTATCTCAAGAGTAAAATATCATTTTTAATAACAGTGATATGTATACTGTTAGTAAAAATGGGTCATACTGGCATCTCAGTAGTAAGCCAGGGACCTGAGCCAATCAGTTTATGAGGGAGGTAGATGCTCTTGTTGTTCAGTCATTTCAGTTGTGTCAGACACTTCATGACCCCATTTGGGGTTTTCTTGGCAGAGATACTGGAGTGGTTTGCTGTTTCCTTCTCTAACTCATTTTACAGATGAGGAAACTGAGGCAAGCAGGATTAAATGACTTGCCCAGGTGACACAGCTAGTAAGTGTCTGAGGCTGGATTTGGACTCAGGAAGATGAGTCTTCCCAGTGCCAGGCCCAGCTCCACTGTGCCACCTAGCCAGCACAAATTTATTAGCTAGACTATCAGTAACCAATAAACTGGGTCAGTGGCCTCTCTCAATGACCAAAGACTGAGAGAGGGCCAACAGGGTCTTTTAAACTTAGATGTGTCTCCCTAAGGGGCAGCTAGGTGGCACAGTGGATAGAGCACCAGCCCTGAAGTCAGGAGGATCTGAGTTCAAATCTGGCCTCAGACCAAACACTTGACACTTACTAGTTGTGTGACCCTGGGCAAGTCACTTAATCCCAATTGCCTAAAAACAAAAAAAATGTGTCTTCCTTCTGATTTGACCTGACAGGTAAGTCAATCCTAACTGGTAGACATTTCAATGAGGAGGTATGTTGAGAGTTCTCAGCTCCTCTCTATTACTTCATCAATGGGGTGGGGATGGGATGGACGTGGGTAGGACTAATCTCCAGGTGATAGGATTAGTCTGCAGCCGGGGAAAGTGGGTTGGCTTTCAGACTTAGCTAATTATGCCCCTCTCTGACACTTAAGGAATGCTAGTTGCTTTACAAGACCCAGCTCCTCTAGCAATCTTGGCTAGAAAGACAAAAACCATCTCAACTAGGTTCCCCACCTCCCAACCCTCTTTGGCCTTCCCCTTGGAGACCAAGTCACCCCTAACTTTGATGAGGAAAAGCAAGGACAGTAGACTTGTCCCCTGGGGAGGACAAGCTGATTAAAGAGCAGATGCCTTGGGGGCTGGAAGTGATCATATTACTAGATCATGCCAGGTAATTCAGTACCACTGAGTTACTCTGGACTGTCAGGCTGTCTGCCTCACTCCCAACTGCCTTCGTATTGGAAGGCCCAATCAGGGATGGGGAACCTGTGGCCCCAAGGCCATATGTGGCTCTCTAGGTCTTCAAGTGCAGTCCTTTGACTGAATCCAAACTTCACAAAACAAATCTCCTTAATAAAAGGATTTATTCTGTAAAACGACTCAGTCAAAAGGCTGCATCCAAGAACCTAGAAGGTTCTTAGGTGGATTCTGGTAGGTTCTTAGAAGGTGCACCACCATGCAATCATATTCAAATTTTCTCAGGATCCTAGTGGTAACACTGGGAGAAACAGACTCCACTTACCACTTTAACTCTCTTAGCCTCCACCAATGTGCTTCCACTTACATAAAACCTATATGTCACAATAATGACTTTTAGATCTTAACCATAACCACTTACTTAATGATAATAGCTAGTAATAATAATTGCTAACATTCACGTAGCACTTATTATGTGCCAGGGGCTGTATTAAGTGCTTTACAATTATTAGCTTTGTTTGATCCTCAACAACCCTGAGAGGTTGAGTGACTTGCCCAGGATCACATAGCTAGTCTGAGAATGGATTCGAACTCAGGGCTTCCTCACTCCTAGGTCCAGTGCTCTATCCACTGTACCGCCTAGCTGCCTAAAAATAAGGCAAAAGAAATTAAAATAACACCGTAGTTGCTTATATATTAAAGCAAATACAGGAATAATAAATACAACACAATCCACAAATAAACTTGGGTCACACTCTTTCTCCAATGTAGTTAATATTTGTGAGGGGAGGGTTCACAGAGACAGAAACTTGCCAAGGAAGCAACTGAGGAAAATCAATGTACTTGGGGTTATTCGGAACTCTTTAGCTGTGAACTTTGATATCCTATTTATGCCTCAAGAATTGTGCATAAAATTTCCTTGATAAACATAGCTCGAACAGATTCCTCCATGGCTGAGTTGATTCTTATCATGCTTGACTTAACACCTCACTGAGTATGACCTTTCAAACAAACCAACTGATTCCTTAAGTGATCCCTCTAATTCTCCTCTTCTAAGCTGTTCTGATCAATTGGACTTACTCCTCAAATGCAACTGTAGTATCTATCACTTCCAGTTTCTAGTTTAGCTGATGCAGTTCTGAAGCCTGAACTTTCCCTTCTCTTTTTCATGTTATCTTTCATGTCTATATCTCTCTTGTATACCATGACTTGTCACATTCAAAATAAGCAACAGCTGTCTCAGAAATCTGTCAGAGTAACTGCTTCTCTTAGAACAATGAGCCAACTTAACTCAGCAACAAACTGCTTTCATATGAAAGGGAAGTACCTTAAAAGGACAGCAGCTTACATCTACAAAATAAATACCAGATAAGTTTTTGAGGGAAGGGAATTGGGGGGGGGAGGGAAGGGTCATGGTCAGGAAAGGCTTTATTTAGAAGGTAACACTTGAAAATAATTTTGAAGGAAACAGGGAATTTTAAGAGGTGGAAGTAAGGTGAGAGTGCACTCCAGGCATAGACTGGGTATACGGTAAATCTTTAACAATCGTCTCTCCAGGGGAAAAAATGTACTAATGACACACTTTTAAGTTTAATCTTAGTAAGCTTATTAACATTATTAGCACTTTCTTAGTATAGACAATCAACAAAACAATAAATCAAGCCCTGATTCAAAGGTTTGTCAATTGTGTGAAAGCTAACTCTGAAAATTTAACAATTGGCTTTCTGAGCCAGCTCGAACAGGCTGTACACACCCCTGGGCATAAGGAACAGTTAGTGCAAAGTCACAAAGATGGGAGATGTAGTGTTGTGAGGAACTGCAAGGCCAGTTTGACTGAACTATAGATTGTGAGAAGGGCAGTGGTGGATAATAAAGTTGGAAAGGTAGGTCAGGTTGTAAAGTGTTTTACAAACTAAACAGAGGAAAGAGGAGGCCATTGGAGTTTATTGATTAAAGGTAAATAATAGTCAGACCTGTACTTTAGGAAAATCACTTAGTTGTGAGAAGCATGGACTAGGGAAGAGAGAAACATGAGTCAAGGAGGCCAATTAGGAAGCTGTGGGAGTTGTCCAGGCCAGAGGTGATAAGAGCCTGAACAAGGCTTTGTGAGTAGAAAGAGATGCAAGATATATGGTGGAAGTAGAAACAATAAGATCTGGCCTCTGTTTGGACATGTGTGTTAAAAGGACAACATCAAATTTTCAAACATTGGGTGACTGGAAGGATGGTGGTGATCTAAACAGAAATAAAGAAATTTGCAGGTACCTACTTATTCCTTTATCATCCTTTCATTAAATTTACTCTCAAAACATGTGGAAAGGATTTTACAAAGATGGAAAAGTAGGTATATGAGTGAGAAGTTATTGAATCACCTTATCTGAATCACCTTTTAGGGGGTTAAGAAAAGAAGTCTATATTTTGTCATTTGGCATCCTCCCTCCTTTCAGATATCTCAAGAATTGATTCCTCAATGACCTCAAAAATGTATGATCTCCAACATGGGTGTCCATCATGTATACTCGATCTCGAAGTTTCTCTTCTCATCTTAGCTTTCTTTAGTGCTATTTAGTGCTATTTGTATTTCCTCATATAGAACACCAGGGACCCTGGTGTTAGAATTCAAGTGGAATGGTTCCACTGTGGAGAAGGGTTGCTTTTTTTAATAGAAAATTTGACAGATCTTTGCCATTGGGCACCCATTTGTTGTCCTGTTTTCAGTTCTATCCTTAAAATACTTTCATAAAGACTTGGATTAAGGGGTTCTCTTATATATGTATGGATTTGTTTTTTCTCTTCACTACTTCTTACTGTTTTGTGATACAGTATTACTTACTTCCTCTATTCGATTTTACAAATAAGTTTCTATTCTAAATCAGCCTTGTCCTTGGCTTCCATATTTCCCCTTTGGATGGGGTAGCTAGGTGGCACAGTGGGTAGAGCACCAGTCCTGAAGTCAGGAGGACCTGAGTTCAAATCCGGCCTCAGACCAAACACTTGACACTTACTAGCTGTGTGACCCTGGGCAAGTCACTTAACCCAATTGCCTTAAAAAAAAAAAAGACTCATATTTCCCCTTTGGCAAGGAAATGATTTTTTTTAATTTAAATTTTTATCTTTTTTTCTCAATTACATGTAAACAAAAATTTTGACATTCATTTTTTTAAAATTTTGAGTTCCAAATTCTCTCTTTCCCTTCCTCCTCCCACCCTTCTTGAGAAGGCAAGCTATTTGATATAGATTATATATGTGCAGTCATACAAAGCATTTCTGTATTAGCTATGTTACAAAACACAGACAAAAAACCCCAAGAATAATAAAGTAAAAAAGTATGCTTGAAATGATATGTTTTCTAGTCTCATTTGCCTGCTAATTGTGGTAACTGATTTACATTAATTAAACTTTCTTGGGCAACTAGCTGACTCAGTGGATAGAGTTCAGGGCCTGGAGTCAGTTCATGAGTTCAAATCCAGCCTCAGATACTTACTAGCCATGTGACCCTAGGCAAGTTACTTAACCATATTTGCCTCAGTTTCTGCATCTGTAAAATGAGCTGGAGAAAGAAATGGCAAACCACTCCAGTATCTTTGCCAAGAAAACCCCAAATGGGGTCATGGAGAGTCAGACACAACTGAAATGACTCAACAACAAAAAACTTCCTTAGGAAACAGCGCCAGTCTATGTCAATGCCCATCCTTTTGTCCATTCTCCCATTCTCTCATTTTCCCACTCTCTCTCTCTGTCTCTCTCTCTCATTTTAATACTTTCACCAGTTTTGTTTGAATTTTTATCTTTGCTCTAAGAAGTTGATGGTCTGATTACATAGACCTGATTTGGAAATGACTACCACATTAGTAACAGTTATTTACTATTAGAATATAGTCAACTTGATTTTTATGACCCTTCCTTCCTTCTTTTCTTCCTTCCTTTCTTTCTTCTCTCTCCACATAGGGTATCACACTTTTACCTGCTGGAGCTCTGCCAAAAGGAATGTACATTTTAATCTCTGAAATTTTTCCTCTTAAAGACCAGCCTTAACCCCAAATCACTCTAGTCCCAGACCAAACCTTCCTTGGTTACTGTTTGAGCCCTGATTGGCTCAGAATGAATGTAAATAACAATTATTTCTGTTTTGGCCAGAAACCCTCAGAGTCTTCCCCTCCCAGATCTTTTTTTTTGTTTGTGGTTTTTTTTAGGCAATTGGAGTTATGTGACTTGTCCAGGGTCATACAGCTACTAAGTGTCCAGTGTCTGGTCTGAAATCGGATTTGAACTTGGGTCCTCCTGACTCCAAGGCCGGTGGTCTATCCACTGAGCCACCTGGCTGCCCCTATTTTTTTTTTTAAAGAGGCCATTCTTTGCCTCATTTTATTGAGCCTTAATCACTAAATGGGCATTGCCTCAGTCAGACTGAGACCTGTTAAAGACCTTGGCTTAAAAAGGCCAAGGTCCCTCACTGTATCCTGGGCCATTTCCAGTCTTCCTAATTGATATCTGGCCATGGGACCCGGGTGGCTCCGGAGGAGAAAGTGAGGCTGGTGACTTTGCACAGCCCTTCCTCACTCAAATCCAATTCACTTGCATGTCATGGCATCACTTCCCTGATGTCATGGTCCTCTTTGAGAATGAAGGACAAACAGCAACCTTGTCCAGTCCATCTTAACTGTCTTTTTTTTTTCAGCATTTATTGAACCCTATGTAGAAGGCAAGTCAAGTGCAGTCAAAAGCATTTAATAAGTGTTTACTGTTATAAGTCTCTATGTATCTTTGGGAATACAAATACAAGTAGAAAGAAAGACAGTGCCCTCCCTCAAGGAGCTGACAATTTAGGGGGGGGGGGGAAGATAACCCATGAAAGAGCACTAAAAGGATGATGGCACTAGACAAACTCTGGTGAATTTCTAGGGAAATGAAACGCACTGGGAATGATGCAAAGCAGGCAAAACCACAGTCCCTACTGTCAAGAGGCTTACATTCTAATGGGGGAGAGAATCTGTAAATAACTAGTAAATAGCTAGATACATGCAAGACACATGCAGAGTATATGGAAGGCAATCTGAAAAGAGAAGGCAGCTGGGATGGGGGGAGACTAGGAAAGTCCTCCCTGCTACAGAAGATGGGATATGAGTTGAATCTTGGAAGCCAGGGAGGCAGATGTGAGGGTACAAAGCATCCCGAGGATGGGGGACAGCTAGGGCAGAAGGCACCATGGAATCAGGAAACGGAGTGTTGTTGGAGGAACTGCAGGCAGATCAGTGTTGCTGGATCATACAGTCCATAGAGTTGAATAAAGATTAAGAAGACTAGAAAGGTAGGAAGGGGCCAGGTCATGAAGAGCTTTAAGTGCCAAACAAAGGCATTTATTTTGTCCTAGAGTTAATACGGAGCCAGCAGAATTTATCGATTGGGGGTGGAAAGAATGACATGCTCAGATTTTTGCTTTAGAAAAATCACTTTGGCAGCTGAATGTAAGATGGAGTAGAGATAGCAAATTTTGTCTTGGAGATGTTGAGCTGAGGATAGCTATAGGACATCTAGCTCAGCATGTCCAAAAGGCAGTGGGTGATTCATTACTGTAACTTAGGAAAGAGTCTAGGGCTGGATCTGTAGATCTGGAATCATCTTCATAGAGATGTCATTCAATTTATGATATATCAGTATGAGGCTTCTGTGTAGTCTAAAGCCCTTGGAATCCTTTTTTTCCTTTCTTTTTAATCTCAAGCAATATTTTCCCTATTCTACCCTACCTACCTTTACATTGAAATTGCTGAATATTAATGTCAATATAATTTGGAGTTATTTGTAGAATTTTTTTTACCTTCTCATCTTCTACAACAGGTATCAGTGAATAAGCTGAAATTATCTTCCTGGTGGTCTGTTTGAAAATGTTTATCCACATGTCCCGTAGGATGATGTTTCTTCTTGCCTTAGGGCAATTGATAAAACCAGCTTCTTTACTTGCCTCTCCAAGAACCAGTGAGCTGCCCTTTCATTTACCTGAAGTTTCCTTCTAGCTTTTTGTTTCATTTATAATAAGAATGTTAACACTGATAGGATTCTGTTTCTTTATTTCAACTTGTTGGGCATTGGACGAGGATCTCACATTTAGAGTACCAATAGTGAAATTGTTTAGAAGTGGTCTAAGAATCAGATTCTTAGCTCCTTCTACCCACTTTCTCTACTCTGCTATGACTAGGCTGAGAGCCAGCCTGAGAAACTAAGCAAAGAGAGTAGGGATCCCAGAGTCTATGTAGACTCTGATCAGCCCAGGTTCACTTTCTCCCATTTGCCTGAAATGTTGGGCATCACATCCTGTATCACACATTGGATGAGGCCTCATGCAGTGTGTTTTTGCCATCTCCTTCATTCAAAAGTAGTCATATAGCTTGAGGGGTGGGGAGAGGAGGACAGCCTCAGATACTCCTTCCCGCCCCCCTCCCCCCACCAACAGTCATAATCTGCTTGGGAAAATCTTTTTTTCCTCTTTTTTTTTTTTTCCAAACAGGAAAAAATATTAGTTGTCCCGATAACAAGGAAAACAAAATCCAGTTCAGGGCATCAGAGACTTCCTGAGGTGGAAAACAATGTCCAGAGAGGGAGGCTGAGAAGTCCTCAGCCTGGGAGAGCTGCAAGCAGAGCTCAAAGAGGAGACTCATCCTATCCGGCAGGATAGAGAGAAATGGGGGAGGGTAGAGGGATGACAGATCGAGGAACTTGGGGGAAGAAAATCTTTACCCTCCCCCCCCCAAACCTTGAAGTCTGGCGTGGTTTGTTGAACTACATCCGGGAAATGATTCAGGACTGGAACACATCCCCCTGTCCCTGTGTCCAGCCTTCCTCCTCAGGTGCCTGAAGGACCGATCCTCCCTTGGGCCAGGTTGATAGGATGGGACAAAGTCCAATTGCAGAAGGCTCCAAAGCTCTTAAAATAGCTTGATAAGAATAGCTCTCATCTTTATATATCCCTTGATATAGGATAACAGGATTTCAAAGGAGAACATAAGCATCTTGAGGTCAAGAGTTATTTCCTTTTTTGTTTTCAATTCCCAGAACCAAGAACAGACCCTGGCACATAGTAGGAGCTTAACGAAACTTTGTTGAATTCTGTCAAATTCAGAGCCAGAAGTGACTTTAGAAGTCATTTAGTCTAATCTCATTTTACAAGGGAACCAATTGACATCCCAAAAGGTGAAATTCATCATTCCAACTTACCCATGTAACAAGTGGTAGACTCCAGATCTTCTGACTCCAAATCTCATTAAATCTCTATCTTTATCAGTGCAATATTTTTTGATGCTCACCAACATTATGAAAAAAAAAAGTCACAGAATCACAGAGTTAGAGGTGGAACAAACCTCTGAGGTTATCTAGTCCAGTGACCTGAGTTCAAATCTTTTCTCAGACACTTACTAGCTGTGTGACCCTGGGCAAGTGGCTTAAACACTTTTTACCTCAGTTTCCTCATCTGTAAAATGGGCATAATGACTCCACCTACCTCCCATGGTGTTTGTGATGATCAAATGAAATATTTGTAAAGCACTTAGCATAGCACCTGGCACATAGTAAATACTATATAAATGTTAGTTATTATTATCTCCTTATTTTACAGTTGAGGAAACTGAGGCCAGGGAGATTAAGTGACTTGCCTAAGGTCATGAGATTGTAAGTGGCAAAGCCAGGAGTGGACCCAGGTCCTTGGATACTGAAACCAGTGTTGTAAGTATTATTATTCCCATTTTACAGATGAGGAAACTGAGGTACATAGAAGTAAAGTGACTTGCTCCCTCTACTGGGATATAGAGCCCTTAGAGGCTAATTAATTACTCTAAATATTTTTCTTTTTTCTCCACTTAATAGAATTTTATTTTTTTCCAATGACGTGTAAAGATAGTTTTCAACATTCACTTTTATAAGATTTTGAGTTCTAAATGTTTTTCTCCCTCCCTCTTTCCTTCTCTCCCCTCCCCCCTCCCCAAGACAGCAAACAATCTGATATAGGCTATACATGTACCATCATATTAAACATATTTCCACATACCCTAAATATTTTTTCCTCTAGCATAAGGGAGGGACTCATCACTAAATGATTGGCCCCTACGTGATGATTGTTTTGACCCACAACAACTTATGAGATTCTAACACTTAGGTGTGGAGAGGTTGTAATCTGTGGGAATACTCACATTGATGAAATCACAAGTCTTCAGAAAGATTGAAGGCATGAGGAAGAAATTTATAGATGCAAACCATATATAGACAAGGTAAGTTACAGGTTCTTGGAATTAGTGCCAACTTGTCATTTTCTATTTTGCCATGAGAACCAAGCTGAAGGACAAGAGGGGGAAAACGAGGCAAAGGTCCAGGTGGACTGATCATGGTAACCACAGAAGCCATAGGAGCAGAAATGTGGGATGGCAGATCCCTGGTCACCCCTGGCCAAAGCTTCCAAGATATCACCCTATACTGAACTATACTAGTACTCCCACCTGATCCGAGCTATTACCTATTCCGGTTAACAGACGACATCATTCAAACTCTCCCTGACAAAGGACATTCTATCTTTTGATAGGAGATCTGCCTGGCTGGGATCAATTTACCTACGGTTATGTGCCGGGGACCTCACTTGACCGTCCTGGACAGATTGTATCCTTTCTGACTGAGAACACTATGTATCTATAAAATTATCTTTCCTTTTTAGGTTGAAAAAAAGTAACTGGTCTCTGCCAATTCCTACCTGTGTGACCCTGGACAATAATAAAAAATAACTGACATTTATCTAACACTATAAGGTTTGTAAATTGATGGACCTCACAACAACCCTGTTGGGAGATGGGGTTTCATCAACATAGTGAACTCTCAGATAAAGAAACTCCTCTCTACTGATGTGGGTTTTCCCTTTTGCTGCATCTTGCTGTCTTAGAGAATTCACTAGGATATTTAGAAGCTAAATGACTTGCCCAGGATTACACAACCAGCATGCATTAGAAGCATGATTGGAAACCCAGGTGTTCCTGACTCCAAGACAAGCTCTCCATGCACCACATCATGTTGCCTCTTAGCATGAGGAGGAGGAGGGAGTATGATTATACCCATTTTACAGATAAGGAGACTGAGGCACAAAGAGATAGACTGCTCTGCTGAGGATCACAGTTAGTAAGTGTCAGAAGCAGGATTTAAACCTCAGTCTTCCTGACAATAAATCTAGCACTTTAGTCACTCAGTACTCCGTGACTAAGATTAGACCAGGAAAAGATTAAAGAAATTCACCTCCCAGGGCTGGAAAAAATTTTTTTTGTTGGTTTGGTTTGGTTTTCAGCCTGATTGAGGAGCAAGGTACTTTTATTTTTGAACCCCTGGTCCACTCCCTTTCAGCTTCAGCTCAAAATCGCTCCCTTCAAATCCACCTGAACTCTGAGTCAGCATCCCCTGGATTTTGCCCACAGAAATTCCCTAATTACCCTTTTACCCCTGTTCTTCAAGCAAAATGCCCTATCCAGCTCAGTTTCCTTATCTGCAAACTTTTTCCTAGTGGTTATGGTGGTGGTGTATGGACAGGAGTGGGTAGGGGGAGCAGGGTTGGGCTAGGCAGTCTCTGGGGTCCTTCTGATCTATGATCCTCCCAACTAAGCCGACAATCTCAAGTCTCTTGTGTTGCCCTAGCTCTCTCTCTTCTCTACCCCCCCCCCCCCAAGTTAGATCTCCAGGTCCTTTTCTTTTCTTTTTTTCTTTTTTTTTCTTTTCTTGGCTAGGCGATGGGGTTAAGTGACTTGCCCAGGGTCACACAGCTAGTAAGTGTTAAGTGTTTGGTCTGAGGCCAGATTTGAACTCAGGTCCTCCTGACTCCAGGGCCCATGCTCTATCTACTGTGCCACCTCGCTGCCCCATTCCTTTTCTTTCCACCCAAAATCCCTTCTTCCTCACCCTTCCAGGATCTTTGATATCCCTTGCTTTCTGACACTGCCCACATGTTGGTTTTTTGTCTTCGTATCCCCAGCATTACAGTAAAGGCTTAAGAAATACTTGTTGGAAAAAAAAAATACTTGTTGAATTGAATTGAGTCCAGAAATGTTAAAAAAAATAAGCCTTTGGCTTTGTTTGTTTTCACTATTTTTTGATAGTACTAAAGGTATATACTTTGCTACTACAAAGGTATATAATTTTTAAAGAAGAAGGAATAATAGGAGTGTGTGCTCAACTGTGATCCCCTCAAACCAAAGAAACCCAAAGCATTATGGTTAAAGAAAACCAGATTCCTACCTGTCTGTGACTCTGGGTAAGTCACTTAATCCCCTCTCCAGTCTTCAGTTTTCTCATCTGTAAAATGAAATTCGACTAGATTATCTGGAAGGTCCCATCCAGTCCTAACTCTATGCTCCTAATGATTCTATAACCCCATAACTCCTATCATCAACAATATTCTTGATAATTTCTTTAAGTATGGGCATAAGCCAGGAGTTAGGTACCCAGGTCAAGTATCTCCTCCCCAGACCTGGCAGCCTCCACCACAGGGCTGTACACTTTGTTTTGTTATTAAATCTGAACATCGATCTCTCAAATGCCCGGCACAGTGCCTGGTACAAAATAGGCACTTAATATTGTTGATTGATGATTGATTAAGTCAGGTATCAGGATGCCAATACCACCAACACTGTGAAGAAAGGCACCAATAACAAGATTGGGCATAGCTAAGAATGTCAAGGGGCTGACTACAGGGAAACCAAGGGAAGGTGGGGCAGGGTGGGGAATCCTGTAAAGAGGGAAGGGAAGGGAGAGGGTGGTCTAGGCTACAGCTGACTGGACAAGGAAATATGAACAGCACCTGTTAGAGTCCATGCTAAATCTCCCCTCTACTCTCCCTAGTGCCAACCATTACCTGCTAGCCTTTTCCCAGTAGTTCATGGTTATTTTCCCAGGGCTAGGTCAAAGAGCAAGGTACAATCACACAATATCCTCACTCTCCACCCTACCACAAGAAGCCCTGGTTTACAGTGAGGAATTGGGACTTGGGCCAAGACCATGAATCTACTGGGTCAAAGACTGCTGGGCACCTATAGTCCTCCAAAGGGCTAGTCTGGGTCATTCAGAGTTACTGTGGATGGATGAGTATGGAGCTGAAAATCAACACACATCTTTTCCCTTCTTTGAGACTCAGTTTCTCTCTCTACAAAATGGAGTCTTCAGAGCTCAGGGCCCATGTTCTCTACTCTTCTGCCCTGAAAACTCTTCCCAGGCTACTCCGATCTAGACTTCCTATTCATTGTTCTTTCCCCAATGGCTGGTTTTCCCCTCTGGAGGAGGGGAGGCCTTCACCCAGCTAGAAAGCTGGGTCTGTGCTAGAAAACCTGCCTGCTTCCCCTGGGTCTGGGGTCTAGTTGTGGGGGCATATAAACCCCAATTTCTAGCTCCTATTCTGTTATTTCTCCTCCACTAGAGATTGGAGCTCAGTCTCCTAGGATGCCTGCTTCTAGACTGGCTCAGATCCTGACCCTTGTCCCAGGCAATGGCCCCGCAGCCTTGTAAGCCCTGGGGCCCCGTATGAGTGTGAGCTGGGAGTGGGGGAAGAGCAAAGGGGGGCGTACCAATCCTAGCAGCCTGGATGTGGGTACTAATGGGCCACGCCAGGGGCGGCTGTGTGTGGGGGGGGGGGGGTTGGGGGGACTGCCACCACCTGCTTTTCCTTGTTTTGTTTTCAGGGCACTAATTACTGTGCTGAGCCCCTAGCAGCCTAATGAGGCCGTTTGGATTTCCTGTTGTTCAGGCTTCCAGAGACCCTTAAAGGGCCAGCACCACAGTAGGAGCATGGCCTAGGCGGGAAGTTGGGCCCACTGGGGTTATGATGGGGGTGAGAGAAGACTGGGTCGAGTGCTAGGTTAAGCATCAGTTTAGGGGAAAGGAGGTGGGGGAAAGGGGTGGCTTTTCAAGTCTTAGATGAGGGACTGAGTGTGAGGCAATGGTCCAGTGGTTTCCTAACCTGCTCCCCTGCAGCCCTGGTGCTCCACGACCCATCTTGCCACCCTCCCCCCCCCCCCAATGCCTCATGCTCAGAAGTGCCCGATCCGGAAGCCAAAGTTGCAGAATGTTGCAATATGGCCAGGGCAGCTGGGGGGGGGGAGTGTCTCTGGGGAAGTGGGGGGGTTGTCTAGGGGCTGGGGAGGAAGGGCTGGTGATGTCATCAGTGCCCGGACTGTGAGAACAACTACAGCTCCAAGCAGGAGGAAACGCCATGACGTCCCCCGGAAAATAAACACTTGTCTGAGTGGGCCTAGCACCCCTTCAGATGGGGGTGCAGGGCAGGGTGGGCAAGGGGAAAGGTAATGGGGAACAGAGGCCTTTTCTTCAGCAATGCCCAGACACCAGGATGGTCCCCCAGGCTTGATTCTTGTAACCGAAGCCAAAACTGGTCCCTTTCTCTACACCTGACCTGAGTGTTGCTGTTCTTGGTCGCATTGGACAACCCTTGCATGTGTCTGGGAATGTGCCAACTAGGGTCCCTTTCCAGCACTGCAGCTGGCTCATGCCTCAGTTTCTCCTTCTTGTAATAAGGAACCAAGCAGTTTACCCTCCCAAAGAGGTATGCCAGAGGACATTCCTGGGTAAAGGAAGGGAGCTTCCTCAGGCCTGAGCCCTCAAATAGATGCAGCACCAGTGGGCCTAACAGTCCATGTTTAGTGCAGACTCTAAGAGGGGAGCTGGTCTGACAGAATGAGCTGCCAGCTGCTATGTGCATTCTAGGGTCTGCCTCCTTTTGCATTTCCTCATCAGATCAGATAGATGCCCCAAAGCTAATCCTCCCCTCCCATTCCTCCTACAAGCCTGACACCCGTGTCCTGAAACCGCTGCCTCCAAGGCAGTTCTGCTGGCTTTGGGGAGACCCTGGGTTAGCAGGAGACTGAGAATGGAGTACCCTCCCCCACCCCTTGGCTGGGGGTGACGACATTGTTGTCTTATGACAGGGCCTTCCTTCTAGTGTTCCGGCTCCTGTTAAATGGTGGGAATTGGGCTCCGACTTGGGCCCCGCCGGACAAAGTGAGAGCCTTTCCCGCAGCCAGCTCAGAATGGACGGAATCCCCATTGTGTGCGGGCGGCCCCACCATGCCCGGCCCCTTGCCTGCCCGCGCCCGGACATGCCAACAAATAGCTCATTGAGCTGAGGGGAGGGAAAGGAGGGGGGTAGGACAACAATGCCCCAACCCAGCCGGGCAGCCAGTAGGCCATGAGCTCAGCAGGGAGGAGGGGAGAAGGGAGAGAGAGAATGAGCTGTCATGAAAGTCAAGAGAACTATGACCTCAGTTTTGGGAGGGGCAGGTGGGGGCAGGCGGAAGAGCTATGCTGACCTGAACTTGGCCCTTCTTGGTGATGCTGAGGGAGGTACCAAGAGATCTCTGGGACATTTCTCTCTCTCTCTCTCTCTCTGTGCCCCTCCCCTGGACCAGCTGGGTTGTTCTAGCGTGCCTCCTATGCTGAGGTTGTCCCCACCCAGTGACACCTTGCTGAGCTAGATCGGGGTTGGCTGCCAGGCCCTGGACAGTCAGAGCTAGCTGGATCCTGGTACATGCAACCAGGTAGGGCAGGGCCTAGGGGGAGAAAGCCTTTCTCAAGCCCACATTTCTCTTTTTCATTCATTCTGTCACAGCATGAGGTAGTTGTTTTATTCTTTTAGGAATCAGTCTTGTACAGCCCTGGTCCATCATCAGACTTAGTTCTAAGAGGGCAGTCAGGGAGAAGAAGAATTGGAAGTTAGGAGACCTGGATTCTGGTTCTAGTCCAAATTTGTTCATAAATTAGCTGTGTGACCTTGGACAAGTTGCTGGTCTTCTCTGGACCTCAGTTTCCTCATCTGTAGAAAGTAGGGCTTGGAGGAAATAGTTTTCAGATTCTTTCCAATCTATGACTTCATCTCTCTGGTGCTCAGTCTACTCATCTATAGAAAGGAGGTGACTGAAATATAACTGGGAGGAACATAAAAACAACTGGAACCTTATACAGTGTGTCCCAAAAGTCTTAATCCAGTTTTCAGCTTTAAAGTTTAAAATTGCACTGAGGTTTTTGAGAACCCCTCTGGATAGTTACAGTGAGAGAAGAGCTGAGAAAAATGTACCTCTCAATGGGTGTGAAATATTGGGGCGGGGGAGAGGAAAGAGAGAAACAGAGACAGAGACAGAGAGAGAGAGACAGAGAGAGAGAGAAGGGAAGAAGGGAGGGAGAACTGCATGTTCCTCAGGTATAAAATAGGTATAATAATTAATATCCATTGCACTTACCTTAGGGCAGCTAGGGGGTGCAATGGATAGAGTACAGGGCCTGGAGTCAGGAAGACCAAGTTCAAATTCAGCTTCAAACACTTACTTGCTGTATGACTCTGGGCAAGTCACTTAACCCTGTTTGCCTCAGTTTCCTCATCTGTAAAATGAGCTGGAGAAGAAAATGGCAAACCACTCCAGTATCTTTGTCAAGAAAACCCCAAATGGGGTCATGAAGTGTCTGACACAACTGAAATGATTGAACAACAAAAGCATTTACCTCCCTGAGTCGTGAGGATTAAATGAAATAATGTTTGTCAAGTGATTCCAAAACCTTAAAAAAAAATCAGATCCCAGATCAGTCTCCTACATCAACAACCGAGGCCCAGGCCTGCCCCCCAGGACTGGACCAGAACTAGGGCGGCATAAGGATGTAAAGGTGGGGAGGTCACAAAGGATCAGCACAGAGGATCCGGCTACTGTCCTGGACTACCTACAGTTCTCCCCACTCTGAAGGCCCGGTCTTACTGATTCTCAAGGTTCTGGGAAGAGGGGAAGGAAGAAAGGTGATTCAGGCTATCAGAAAATACCCGAGTTGCACCATGCTCCAAGGCAGCCTCACAGAGGGCCCAGACTTCAGAGTGGAGAGGCCCTGGGGAAGCCCTCCTGCTATTCCTGACTACGCACATGGTCTGCAGAGCCATAGCAAGCTGTCAGGGAAATGGAGGGAGGGGCAGGATGAAGGAGGGAGTGGGGGGGGGGTGGCTTGACTGTAGAGATTCCAGGAGTCCCTGCCCTAGAGCTGATCCTCTGGGAGTTGACATCCATCATATATCATAGGGACAGGATACAGACATGAAGATTACACCCATGAACATAAACGAGTGCCCTCAAAGAATGCTGGCTTCAGAATCAGAGGATCTGAGTTCAAATCTCAGCCCTGTACCTCTGCAGCTTAGGGCAAATCACTTTATCTCTCAGGCCCTCAGTTTCCTCATCTGTAAAATGAGGGGGTGGGACTAGATGGACCTCTAAGATCTTTTCCAGCACTAAATGAGATCTTCTGTGACACCACTCCCACTCAAACCCAGAAATACACCTTCTTGAGTCCAGCCTCTCCATCCTCCGATCCATCTTGCATACCGCTGCTGGCTAGTTTTCCTAAAACAGAAGCAGGGGTGGCGAACATGATCTCAGGCAAGGCAACAATAAAAATAGACATAGTTAAAAGAGATAAGCAAGGAAACTACATTATGCTTAAAGGCACTATAGATAATGAAACAGTGGAAATACTAAATATATATATATATGTATGTATGTGTGTATATGTGTGTGTATGTGTGTGCATATATATACATATATAATATATTTATATATACATATACACTGAATGGCATAGCAATAAAATTCTTAAAGGAAAAAACAATTTGAAAAGGCTGTTGATTTTATTAGCAACTATCCTGTCTTATCATGCTCGAATTTGGGTCTGTACCCCTGCCCCTCCATCCCTTAACTTCCTTCTCATCATGCTCCCTTTCATTGCTCCCCTACTCAAGAAACTACAATGGCTCTGTATTGCCCCCTTAACCAAATCCAAACTCCTCTGCCTAGCATCAAAGTCCTTCATAATTTAGACCCATTCTGTCTTTCCAACCTTATTTTTCATGACTCATGAGTGTAAATAGCAATTGCCTCTGTTCTGGCCAGAAACTCTGAGGATCTTACCTTCCCAGATTGATTATTTTGTGAATGCAAACTTTTGCCTTGATTCTTACCTAGCCTTAAATCATTGAATGGGTGTTGCCTCAGACGTACTGAGACCTGGGAAAGACCTTAGCTTAAAAAGTCAAGGTCTCTCACTGTATCCAGGGCTGTCACCAGTCATCTTGACCTATGTCTTGCCACTGGAATCTGTTGGCTCTGGAGGGAAAAGTGAGGCTGGTGACTTTTCACAGCCACGCATCACTTAAATCCAATTCACCTGTAAGTCAAGACATCATCCTCCTGATGTCATGGTCCTTTTTAAGAATGAAGGATGAGAAACAAACAATGATTCCCTAGGACACATCCTCTGTTCCAGCTAGGCCTGTCTCTTCGTTGTCCCAAATAGATGCCACATGCTTTTTTGCTTCTTATCCTTTGCTCATGATGTCTCCTCACCCAACCTCTGACCAGGCATACCCTCCCATCTCCTCTTTACTTATTTCGTTCATGTCAATTCTTCAAGGCCCAGCTTTAGCCACACTTTCTTCCAAACCTTCTCTTACAATTCTGAGCTACATGGATCCCTTCCTTCTCAGAAATCCTAGCACACTTCTCAGTCCCGTAGCACAAAGTACAGTTTAGTACTTTGTTCTCTAATTGCATCATGTCTTATCTCCCTAACTGGAATACAAGCTTATCGAGGGTAGGGCCCTCAGCCAATTTCTTTTTGTCCCTTTGCAATGCTAGACATATAGCAGGTTTTCAGTCAGTAATTCTTGGTTGACTGATTGAAATATTCGGCCTACCACGTTTGTACAAGCACGTTGCACATTAATCAAACATAGAAATGTTTCTAAGACGTCTAGAGGCAGTGAGGTGGCACGGTGGATAGAGCCTGGGGCCTGGAGTCAGGAAATTGTTCATTGAGTTCAATCGTTTCAGTCATGTGGACTCTTCTTACGCCATTTTGGGTTTTCGAGGCAAAGATACTAGAGTGGTTTGCCATTTCCTTTTTCAGGGTCATTTTTTACAGATAAGGAACTGAGGCAATCAGGGTTTAAATGACTTGCCTAGAGCTTACGCAGCTAGTAAGTGTCTGAGGCCAGATTTGAACTCAGGAAGATGAGTCTTCCTGACTTCAGGTCCACCATCTAGTCTCAGGCACTTACTAACTATGTGACTTGGGGCGAGTTATTTAACCCATGTTTGCCTCAGTTACCTCATCTGTAAAATGGGGATAATAAAAGTACCTACCTCCCAGAATTATTGTGAGGATTATTTGCAGAACACTTAGTGCAGTACCTGGCACAAGCTTTAACAGATGCATATATTTCTCCTTCTTTCCTTCCTTCTTCCCTTTATTCCTTCCTTCTCTGTTCCCTCCCTCC
>NW_020954572.1:21179237-21233750 GCF_900497805.2 Vombatus ursinus | reverse complement strand
TTCTCTGTTCCCTCCCTCCTTCTCTTCCTCCCTTTCTCCTTTCCTTCTTTCTTTCCTTCTCTCCCCTCTCCCTTCCTTTTCTTCCATCTTTCCTTCCTTCCTTCCTTCTTTCCTCGCACATTCAATCTACCTTTCTTTCTCATTTATTGAGGTAAATCCTGCGGTAGCTTGAAGAGTGGGGATGGAGCCAGATCAGGCCATAGAGCTGAAAGGGATAAGCAACAAGGAAGTATCCCTAAAGCCTCAGCATGACCACATCAGTGCCCTCCTCAATAAACTAGTGGCTCCCCAGCAATGCTAGCATCAGGTACAAATTACGTTGGCATTTTAAGCCCTGCTCAGTCTTGCTCTAACCTATCTTTCCAGCCTTGTCATCCCCCTTCATGCCTAGATAAACTGGCCTTCTTTTTTTTGAACTCAGGTCCTCCTGACTTCAGGGTGGGTGCTCTATCCACTGCGCCACCTAGCTGCCCTCAAACTGGCCTTCTTTTTGCTTTTCCCATGTCATATTCCATTGCCCATTTCTGCACCAATCCATCTCCCACACCTGAAGCGCTGTCCTCCTTCACCCCCATCACTTAGGTTCCCTAGTCTCCTACAAGTTCCACCTCCTACATGAAGAAGCCTTTCCTGATTCCCTTCCTTCTCCTCTCCTCCCCCAATTGCTAGCATTGTTGTTGTTTTGGAGCCAATCAGGCTTATGTGACCTGCCCAGGGTTGTACAGCTAGTAATTGTCTAAGGCTGAATTCAAGTTCAGGTCTTCCTGATTCCAGGGCCAGTGCTTTATCCACTAAGCCACCTTGCTACCCTAATGTTGTTGTCGTTGTTTAGTCATTTCAGTCATGTCTGACCCCATTAGGGTTTTCTTGGCAAAGATACTGAAGTGGTTCACCATTTCCTTTTCCAGTTCATTTTACAGGTGGGGAAACTGAGTCAGACAGGGTGAAGTGACTTGCCCAGGGTACACTAAGTAAATGTACAAGGCTAGATTTGAACTCAGGAAGATGGGTCTTCCTGACTCCACACCTAGCACTCTATCCACTGCACCACTTAGCTGTCCCTCAATTGCTAGTACCTCCCCTCAAAAGAAACTTTATATTGATTTTGTTTATAGGGTCATACAATTAGAGCTGAAAGGGGCCTTAGAACCTGTTTAGTCCAAGGTAAACAGATAAAGAAACTGAGAAGTTAAGACTTGCCCAGGGTCACACAGTCAGTAAGTGTCTGGGACAGGATTCAAACTTAGGTCTTTCTGGATCTAATCTCAGTGCTCTATCCACTAGGCTACCTATCTTTTTGTACATATTTATAAGTCTACACATTGTCTCTTCCTATAGAATGTAAACTCCTTGAGGGTAGCAATGGTTTCATTTGTGTCTTTGTATCCCTAGGATCTGACCTACTAGCATTGTGCCTGGCATATAGTAGGCACTTAATAAATGCTTATTGATTTATTAATAATTTTGGGTTAGGAAAAATTCACTCAGTTGAGGCATGAATACCATCCATTCAAGCAAGTCCTACTTTTGGAGGGCAAAAGGGAGCATAAAATAAGTGGGTATCTCACCCTCTGGACATATGTATTTTAGGTGAACTAAGAGAGTCTTTCTGACATATTTAGCATTAAGGGCCCAGCCCGGAAAGAAGACAATTTAGGGAGGGGACCAGGGGATGCCCTTTCTGGCCTTGCTCTAGTGAACAAACAGCTGGGTAGCCCCGTATTACTTTCTGAAAATGGAGGTTGAGGGTAGAGGGGCAGGGAGTGGTGAGGGGTATACAGGACTCAGACTCACTAAATCCTCAAACCCAGAGACTTCTAGGCCCAGCCCTAGCCACCAACAGGTACAGTAATATAAAGAACATGGCATCTGGAGTCAGAAAATACAGATTCAAACCTTGGCTCTAACCAGTCAGTAAAGGCACTGTGTCTTATTGTGTGACCTTGGATAAGTCACCTAACTTTCCAAGTCTATAAACTAGAAATAAAAATACCTTCCTTGTTGACCTCATCAGGTTGTTATGAAGATCAGATGAGATAATATGCTAAGCACTTGATAAAGTGGAAAGCACTAGGTAAATATTAGCAATTACTATTATTTCCTTATTCTAAAATGTCTTACTTGAAGAGACCCAAGCCCTGTCAATGCTCCTGTTGACTTCAACACTAGGGAGGGAATATATTACTCTTCCCTAACTTCCCTCTATGCTAGAAGGAAGCTCCTTGGTTCCTGGAGCCCTTTGCTGGGTTTTATGGCCGCGTATCAAATGACAAATGAGCTTGCCTGCAAGGGAGAAATTTGCAGTCCCTATCACCTAGTGGAGTTCAACTCAGATTAACACATATGTTACTTGGGATAGACACATTCTATTACAGGAAGTTCTTTCTCATGTCTAACCTAAATCCTTCCTGCCCTTTGCTAGAAGTCCATTTCCTTCTATTCTGACTTAGGTAGGTCACCATCCTCTCCTTATGATAACCCTTCACATACTTGAATACTGTTTATAAATGGTCTCTTGTTCTCTGGGCAGGCAGGGAACCATCCCCTATTCTTTCAGCTTTCTACCTAGGTCCCATTTTCCAACATCTTCATCACTTTTGTTGCTTTCCTCTCCAGGCATCCGTCATTGCAGGAAAGCATTAAATGCCTAGAACTTTCTAGCTTAGAGTGGACACTCTGAGGGAGGCTGGGCTGAGACAGGACAGGATGGAGTAGGGAAGGGCTGAATCATCCCTCCACTGGGGAAGGCACCAGTTATACCAGCAAGGGAGGGAGGGAGTAGGGGAGGTCCCCATTCCTTGCTTCTTGCTTGTTTTAAGCCTGGCAGCATCTGAGATTGTATGTTGGGGGTAGGGAGGATTAGGAGAAGTTAGGGTCTTTCCCTGAGGTCAGGTTCGGGGGTAGGACATTCAACAGTAGAAAAAACAAAGGTAGCAGCAGTTTGAGGAGCCTTCCAGATTTGGTTGAGAGGATGGAGTGACAGCTAGGATGGGAGACTGAGGGATTTCAAGCCTAGGGCTGCAGGAAAGGGGGAAAGTAAGAGCTGGGATTCAAAGCAGAAGAGCCACAAGTGACAGAACATGGAGGAGAGACTGAAGTGAGGGATTCTACAGAAAGGCCATTAGGAAAATCTGGGGCCCAGTAAAATGTCAGAGTAAGGGCCCAGAGCCTGAAGGTTAAATTTAAGGACCCCATGTACAATCTTGGAAAATGGCCTGTGGGGCAGCTAGATGGTGTAGTAAGTAGACCCTGAAGTCAGAAGGACCTGAATTCAAATCTGCCCTCAGACACTGACTAGCTATGTGACCCAGGGAAAGTCATTTAACCCCAACTGAAGAAAGAAAGAAAGAAAAAGAAAGAAAGAAAGAAAGAAAGAAAGAAAGAAAGAAAGAAAGAAAAAGAAAGAAAGAAAAATAAAAATGTTTTCTTTCCAATGTGGGACTTTTTTTGGCTTGATTAAACCTATTTGTTATAAGAGTTTTGTTTTTCTTTAAGTGGGGGAGGGCAGCGGAAGGGAGAAAAGTAAATGTTTGTTAGCTGAAAAAATTAACTGAAGAAAATAAGAGAAAAGTGGCTTCCTTGAGAGGCAATATAACAAAATGGAAAGAGTACTGGCCTCCAGTCAGGAAACCTGGGCTCTGGTCCTATCTCTGCTACTAACTAGCCATGAGCCTTTGGGCAAATCACTTCACTTTTGGGGCTTCAGTTTCTTTACTTGTAAAATGACCGAGTTGGCCTAGATGACTTCTAACGTGTTTTCCAAATCTAAAATTCTATACCTTGAATCCACTGATTCTCAGAAAGCGTTTGTCATAAACCTAGGGGATCTCCTTCCAGACCTAGAGAATTTCAGGGATTACGTGGGTAAAGGAGAGAGTTAGGGGAACATTGGAGGTGGTGGGATTTTCTAGTCCTTGCAGAATTCAAGTAGGGTCTGTACTAGGGGCAGGCAAGACAGGCATGGGGAGACATACAGCTAGGGTAGAATACACACAAGAGGGTATAAGGGACACTTTTTAGTATGGCTTTATATAAATGTATATATCTTAATGCCAGAAAATTCTTCTTTCAGGGTACAAGAACATTTATTTTGTGAATAATTAATTAAGGCACCCTCAATTGTTTGTGAAGGCTTAAAGCCTCCTGAAGACAGAGCTCAATTTTCAAACTTTCCCTAGGGGCTATGAAAACCTTGTCTGAACTGATTTCAAATCCTGGGAGACAAGAAAGTGACTGGGGTAAGACACTGAAGGTCACCATGGTCCCAGTTGGACCTTGGGGCAAGACGTCTCCTGGCCCTGGGGTACCCACACGAAACCTTCCCTCCGTTGCTTGTTGCAAGTTGCCAGTTTGCCAGCCAACACTCTGTTAAGCCTGGGCGTGGACAGGAAGGAGCTAGGGAAGGGGAAGCCAGGAGCCCAGAGAAGGCTGCTCTGGAAGGGGCCCCCAACCCCTGGCCTCCTCAGTGGCTGGAAATACCCACTGTGTGGCTTCCAGGGAGGCTGCTGCTACTTGGCACCAGCTAATTGTGCTGGGGCAGCTACCAGGGTTATAGCAGAGGTCTCTACCCATGTTCTGAGCCTTCAACCCTCAGCCCCCCTCCTCCTCCCTCAATCTCAACACAATCCTTTTTTTTTCCCTTTGCAAATTTTCATTTCTATTTTTCCTGATCAGCATACATTTCTATGAAGAAGGAGTCCTGGGAGGGTCAGGGTCTTTGTCCAAATGCCCAAAGTGTGTCCATTGAAGGCTTCTCCTTCAATATATCTAGGAACACCACCCCTCCACTGCTGCTCCTCCCAAAGCAGTATTTGAAGGGCAGAGTCTCCTAATGCAGGCCAACCTCTTTTCCAGCTGGGCTTTGATACCAGAGAGCCCCCATGCTATGGAAGCTCTTCAAAGGCAGGGACTGATTTATTTTTGTCTTTGTATTTCCAGTATCTTGCACATAGTTAGCATTTCGCAAATGTCTGCTGAATTGTTAAATCTCCATGGGTTAACCTGGGTAAGGTACTGAGCTGTAGCAGGGATTTGTATTTAACCTTGGGCAAAAAAAGCTGGGGGTGGGGAGGAGCAAGAATTGTGTGGGTGTCAGGGGCACAGTCCTGTCATGGGCACAGTAGAGGTTAGTAGAAGGGGTGTCCCATACCCCCAGAGGGTTGGGAGCAGAGGATGGAGAGGCCAGGCTCAGGATGGTGGTCACTTGAAGAAGAAGTATGCTTCTCCTGGATGTTGATGCCTTGAAACAAAACCTTGCTTGCCCTGTGATACTCGTTCTGATCAGGAGGTCGTCCACATGGCTAACTGTTCCCTGCCCATTCCATTTACCAAGACTACTCCTAGAAAAGGACTGCAGGGATAGTTAATGAGCATTTATTAAGCACTTATTATGTGTCAGTCACTGTGCTAAGTGCTGGACAAGGTAGAGTACACAACTCAGGAAGCTAGGAAAGAAATGAGGTGGATAGGTTGGGGTGGCCAGAGGCCTGCAAGGAGCCAGAGTGGGGAGCTTTGACTTTTGTGTGTACACACACACACACACACACACACACACACACACACCTTGCTCTCTCGCATTCTGGCTTCCTTTCTGGTCAGAGCAATTTGACTCTTGCAATCAAGACTCACATATGGCTATGTTCTGTTCCCATCTGAGGAAAGACCAGACAGTGCCTAATAACAACAACAATAATAACATTCATAAACCACTTTAAGATTTGTGAAACACATATGTATCACATATATACGTGAGGTATGTAGAATGTATAAAATCCCTATCCCCCCCCCCCAGCTTTCAGAAGTAACAAATCTTGCTTTCTTTCCTGGTTCTCATACATCCAGCTAGCTGCCCAGCAGACATCATAGGATCATAGAGTGAGAGATGGAAGGAACCTTCCAGACGATCTAGCCCAGCCCCTTCATTTTACATGTGAGGAAACTGAGGCCCAGAGACGTATAGGTGACTTGTCCAAGGCCACAAAGGTAGTGAGGGTCAGAAAACCTCTGAATCCAAATTCAGCACTCTGAACTGAACCACACTGCCTCTCAATGACAAGTCATTTTGGTGCTAGACTTGGCCGTGGTTGGGATGGGTTTACCCAGAAGCCCTGCTACAAAAGGTGGTTCTTCCAAACAACCTCTTGCTCTCTGACTTCTTCTAAAAAAGACCCCATAAGAAGAAATTCTCTTCCTCCCTTCCATTCTTCCTTCCACTTCATTCTTTATTGTTTCTTCTTGTCCCTTTACCTATTTCAGTCTGTTTCTTCAGGGATAGCAATACCTGCCTGGAAGGGATACTGTGAATGTCAGCTGTTAAGATCATCCACAGGACCATAGATTTAGAAACTGAAGAAAGGAAATAATCTATTCCAGGAGTTATTAATCTCTTTTTGTGTCATGGATCCCTTTGGGAATCTGATGCATGCATTCTCAGAATTTTTCATTTTAAATCATAACTGAAGGAATGCAAGTTTCAGCTAGAGGTTACTGAAAATAAAGATGTGATTTTATTTTTCTCATTTAGGTTCACAACTCCTGAAATCTATCTAAGGACACCATAGTCTGTGGACCCTTGGTTAAGAATCCCTGACCAACCCCATCGTTTTACAGTTAAGGTAAAACAAGGCCCAGAGAGCTGGAAACTTGCTTGAAGTCACAGAATTAGTAAGTGCTATAACCAGGAATTGAACTCAGGTTCTCTGGCTCCAAATTCAACAGCTTTTCCACTTTACCCCACTGCCTACCTAATTAGTCTTCTCCCTAGTCTCCAAGGAGGGCTTTCTGCTTCCCAGGCTAAGAGCATTCTCTGGTCAACAGCTTATTTGTCATGCATGGGATGTCGCAGGACTCTTCTCAGCATCCAAGCACACTTGGGGCAGTCCCTCAAAAACCCCTCACTTCTTCCTCTTGCCTTCAACATTCTGTTCAATTTCTCTTCTTCCTACCCCAATATTTGGAGTGCACAACCACCTAATGCTGTCCAGTTTGGTTTTAATGACACAAATTCCACTGGGCCACTAATTACTTTTCCCTGGGTAGATCCAAAAGCTTCTCCTCCATCTTCCTTGGCTTCCTCATCTGCCCCTTTCCACTTTTCTAACTCTGACTCTGCCATCTTGGTAGTCTCTGACCACATTGCTTCAGCCTTTTCTCATTTCCTTCACTCCTGTCTTCATCTCTTATCTGTGGATATCCCCAGAGATGTGTTTTCAGCTCTCTGTCAACTCCTTCAGGATGTTCACTGACTTCTATGAGTCTCTGCCATTAGAATATAAGTCTATTTCCCACAGGGATAGTTTCATTAGCTGTACTTGTGTCCCCAGGACTTGGTATATGGTAGGCTCTTAATAAACACTTGTTGATTGATTGAGGAGTCCAGCTCCCCTACCCTTCCTGTCTTAATCTCCAGCTCCCCCCCCAATCTATGCCCTCTACATCTTCAGCTCAACACGGGGAGGAGAAGCTCTTGTCGCCCCTTCTCTTGTCTTCCATGTTTCACAGTCCAATCTTCCCCCAAATCTCACAGCACCATCTTATTCTCCTTTTCCAATCACATGACCTAATCCATTCCTCAGGCCCCCGGAAATGCCAAACTGTGCAAATCAATAAATTTCCAGATTAACACACTTTAGGCCCGAACCCTCTTTAACAGTCTTAGGGCCTTCTTTCAGGAGCTCCAATCTCCCCACTCTGAAAGGCCCCAAGCAGGTGGCTCAGAAGCTAGATGTGGCCCTGAGGGCAGCTGCAGGAACGCAGGAAGACGGGAGCAAAGAGGCTCCTTCTCTGCAGAGGATCACCCTCCCAGAAAGAGGTGAACTAGACCGAGCTGGAAGAGACTAGGAGTCGATGGAGGAGTCCCAGGTCCGAACTGGGGTGGAGGAGGGGACAGAGGTAGCGCTGCAGCGGCATCTGTCCCGGGCGGGAAGCTGCTGCATTAAATTGTAAAATCGATTTATTGACCGGCAGGTGCGAGCAGCGGCAGATGGGGAGCCGCGCGGCCGGGGCATGTCTGCGGGGAGCGGCGGCATCGATCCGGGAGCGGGGAGCAAGAAGCCGCTGGGGGAGGGGGGCGCTGCCCCAGCCACAACCCTCTGGGTCCAGGGGCTTCGTCTCTTTTTGCCCAATCTCAGGGCCAAGGATTGGGTAACTTCAGGCGGCATCTCGACCCCTGCTCCAACCCCACTCCAGCTCTTGCTCCCGCTCCCATCCCCACCCCGAGCCTCCGGGTCTGTGGGGCTCTGGCACGCTGGGGCTGCGCCCCCACTTAGTTGGCAGCCCTCGGCGGCCCCGCTGCCCCAGTGGGCACACGGCGTGCCGGGCTGGCGCGTGGCAGCGCCCTGCGGCAGATGAGGCACGCGCCGGCCTCATTACAATGTGAATGGGCAGAAGGGAGCAGCCATGTGGCAGCAACAGTTTGCAAATCTCCCCGCCTTCTGTGCAGCTCGCTGGCCGCCTCCCGCGCACTTCCCCCCCACCCCCCACCCCCTCCGCCGCGACCGCAGCAGTGCCCCTCAAGGCTTAAGGGTGGCGGCCCCAACTCCAACTCTCGCCCCACCCACCGTCCCGCTGCCTCCTGCCCCCTCCTCAGCCCAGCAGGCTTCCAGGCACCTAAGGCCCTCAGACGCACTTCTGCCAGGCTGCAGTCGTTCAGGGTTACAGAACTGCTTGCTGATCCGCAAGGACCTTGACACCCAAACAGAGAATCAACTAAGAGCCCCTAGTCCTTGGGGTGCAAAGAGGCAAGGAAGTTTTTCGCCGTAAGCTCTGTTGTTCTGTTCTGCGTCTAATTGCTCTGTATGGAAGGAAGGGGAAATTGGGTGGAGAAAAAGTTACCTCCAAGGGTTCTACGAATTTAGGCGAGCCCGGATCTGGGCCTTCCAAGCTTGCAATTTAAGACCCATTTAACGTTTTGTTCTCCCCCAAGTTTTAATGACGGAGAGTATCTAATCATAGACTTGGGGGATAGCTTAGTCACTTGTGGAGCAAGTAGGATAAAGAAGAAAGCTACTTATATCCCTGAACTCTATGCATAGGGCTGGGTCCCCCTTTAGCCCCATTGACTAGAAGGAGCCCGGCTCAGTGGATGTTCCACTAGAAGCTAAGGCCTCTGTGAGCGGCCTGAGATCCTAAGGGCAGAGGAGTAGTGCCCCACCAGTCAGCACCAGGGCCCTATATCTAAAAGCTGGTCCTTGGCCTTGCCGCACTCGGGTCCTGGCCCAGCCAAATCCTACCTTGGCTTCCGACGGACAAATATGAGGCTAGAACACCTTCTCATCCCCATCCCTGTCGTGGAGTGGGGTAGGATGAGAGAGAGTGGAGGCGAGAGAAGTTCTGCACTCTGGCCTTCCGCACGAGTCTAGAGGAGGAGGGCCGTCTCAGAACCAGCCCACCCGGGGCAGGATTGCAATTGGACTCGATCCCCGCAGGGTCACTGTTACTAACTCCCTAGTCACGTGTTCGGCTTTCCAGTCCACAAACCCTGAATGGGGGTGATGGAAAAAGGACAGAAACACTGCTCGGCTGGAAATCCTGACTTCATCGCTATTAGATTTTTCTTTAGGCCTTCGGTCCACCACCCCTTTCCCACTCTCCACTCCCCCCTCCCATGGAGGTTTTTCCCTACTAAGTGTAGACAAAGCCCAAGGGGCAAAGCATTGGAGCAGGAGAGGGGACCCAGAACGCGATAATGAGCTCCTACTATAGCACCATGTGCAGAGAGACGCCTCCTAAATGCTTTTTGATGATGAGCATTTATTTAACCTTTTCCTCTCCACAAACAAGGCCTGTCTCCTCTGAGGCCTCTTGGATTTCCCCTCGCTCTGGGACGCAGATCTTAGGCTACTTCTGGATAGCCGCCTGGAGGAGCAGACAGAGAAACATTTTGGGGAAGGAAGGCAGCTAGGAGACATAAGTTTGGAGAGGAGCCCAAACCTTGAAAGAGTCCAGGGCCCACATCTAGTTGAGGATGGGTGGGATTGGTGCGAGAACTGGATTCTTGGGTCCTACTCCCAACCCTGCAGCATTCTTCTGAGCTAAGGGTGTTGTAAGTGGTTCCATTTCTGCCTTGGATATTACCCAAATGTCCACCTTACAGTCTGGGAACCTGAGAAAAGCGGATTGGAAAAGAATGAAAAAGGTCTGGGGAGAAAATACTGGAAAGGCCAGTACTTTGGGCTAGAGCTTTGAGAAGGACCAGGACAGTTCTCCTTCCAAAGCGGGGATGGGGAAGTCAGGTAGCCAGTAGAGAAGGATAGAGGGGAAGCCCTTGGCATTCTCGGTTGGTTTTTAAAAAGCTGTGGGATGAGAACGGGGATTTAGGAACCCCTTTGCCTAGAGAGCCGGGAGGCAAGCCCGGGGCTCTCTCTTCCCTCGGGCCTGGGTTCTCTGCCTGCCTGTAACCTACATTAGCTAGAGAGAGCAGCCTGGGCCCATCTGCCGGCCCCCGCCCCACTCCAGCCCGGCTCCCCCACGCCAACCCGCTCGTGCCAGATGGTAGTGGGGGCTGGGAGGGGTTGCCGTGCGTGGGGGACCCCCCCCAGGTCCCTCTCATCACCTCCCTCCTCCCCCAACACACAGTCCAATCTCCCTGGCTCTCTTTGCCTCTCACCACCTCCCCCTTTCCGCACCGCCCCCCCGCCGTGAGTCAAAAATCAGACCACGCTCACCGCGCAAGCAGCTGTTCAGCCCCGCGCGCCGCTTCCCCCCCCTTCTCCTCCTCCCCCGGGTCCCCGCACCGCGTCTCCGCTCCCCCCGCGCCGATCTTATCGCCCAGCCAAAGCCATCACCACGCGGGTGGAGCTGACAGCTGAAGCCACCCGGCCTTCTGCAGCTCTGGGCATTGCCGAGAGCACCCCGGCACTCCGGATACCAAGGAACACCAGTCCTATAACCTCCCCAGGCTGCGCAGGATTCCGTGAAAGCAGTTGAGTAGGAGAGATTCAGAAGAGTGAGGCTGGGCGGCCTACGGGAGCTGGGTGCTTCTAGGGTGCAGGGCGTGGGAAGGTCTCTGCTTCCCTGAGCCCCAGACTAGGCCTTGTGCCAGGTCTCAGTTTCCCACCTTTGACCCCAGGGAAAGGGGAGTCAGGTCCTTCCCTCTTTACCTATCACTCTTCTTATCGCTAGAATGGTTTTGTGGCCACCCTGTCTCTCCCGCTGAGCGCCCCAGGGATCCAAACTACAGGGCTGGGTTTTCGCATCTCTCTTGGAGCCTTGAGGCTGGAGCTGAGCCCAGGTGAGAGTTGCTGGGGGCAGGAGCTGGACAGACCTCTCATTAACATACAGCTGAGGACGCGCCCCCTTTCCTCCCTCTCCCATCCCATAGCCCCTCCCCCACCTTGGGGACCACGCGCCCCAGAGGCTGGCACGCGCCAGCCGAGGGCAGGCGGGGGTAGGGGGCACGCGCAGAACATTCCCCCTCCCCCACCTAGTCTGGATTAGTAATCAAAAGGTTAACCCGCCTGAGGTCCATGTCACAAATGGAGATGGGGGAAGCTGGAAGCCTCTTCCTCTACCACCCTAGTTTCTAAGGTTCCACGCCAAACCTCTGGAGAGGAGGTGGGGGTTGGGGTCGGACCTAGCTAAGTCACTGGTTTCGCTTTCCTGAAGTCTGCACTTCCTACCTGTGTAAAGGATGCAGGTGACCCAGGGCTGGACTGGGACGCGCCGCCCATGGGGACTCCCCAGTCTCCCGGCCCCGTGGTCATCCGGGAACTCCCCTTCCCTCCCCTCTCTCCCTCTTCATCCTTCCCCCTCCCCAACCTATTTTATTTCTCTCTCCTCTTCCCCAGCAAAAGATAAAATTGGAAGCCTCCAGCCTCCAGCCCCACCGCTCCCTGACTTCCAGGCCACCTGGGTTTGGGGTGGGGGCGCAGGAGGGCGGGGGCTACGGCGGCACTGGCGGCAGGGGCGGGGGCTCGCTCCCGGAGGCGCTGGGCTCCGCTTCGAAGAGAGGCCGAGAGGGGAGGGGAGAGTGACCAACTGAGTCTGAGTGACAGGCCAGCGAGGATAAGCGCCAAGTATATATAAGGAGGGCTCTGGGGCGCGCAGGTTCCAGTCCCAGCGCTGCGCACAGACTAGGGAGCAGCTGGAGTAGGCGCTGCCTGTCCTCCTCCGACAAGACTCCGAGGAGTTAATACAGGGCGCCCGCCCTCCCCAGGATTACACCCCCGCAAGGAGAACGCTTTCTTGTCCGCCCGCACCTGGATTACCTGACTACCCCCCCTCCCACCCCTGCCATCGCTGCGGTTTAGGTTGTAAGTGAGGAGCCAGGAGAACCAGCAAGGGCGCACCCCTGAGCAGTCGAGTCTCGCCAGATATCAAATCACCAGTTGCCCGAAGGCAAGCAGGCAGGCAGGCAGGAGAGCGGAGCCCCGCGGGATGGCGGCCGCCTCCGGGAAGCTCTCCTACTGGGCGTTGCTGCTGCTGGCGGCTTTTTGGCAGCAGGTAAAGTCCCCCATGGGCCGGCCCCTCTCCGCCCGTACTGGCCCCTGAGCTCACGGACTCGCTGTTGACTGACTGTGCCTCTCTTTTCTCCTCCTCTCCTATCGTCTCCCTTCCCTTCCCTTCCCTTCTCTTCCCGTCCCGTCTCGTCTCTCTGTAGCAGCGGGCAGCCGGCTCGGGAGTCTTTCAGCTTCAGCTTCGTGAATTTGCCAATGAACGAGGAGTGCTGGCCAGCGGCCGGCCCTGCGAGCCCCACTGTCGGACCTTCTTCCGCATCTGCCTCAAGCACTTCCAGGCAGTTTTGTCTCCTGGGCCCTGTACCTTTGGCAGGGTATCCACGCCGGTGCTGGGCACCAACTCCTTCGCCGTCGGAGAGGAGAGCCGCGGGGGTGGCCGAAACCCGCTGCAGCTGCCGTTTAACTTTACCTGGCCGGTGAGCGCCCGCCCCCGGAGGCGTCTTGGAAAGCCTTGGGGGAGGCGTCCCCTCTTTCTATTCCTAGATTTCAAAATCCCCGAACTCTCTGAGGGAGTGGGGAGGAGGAAAGAAATGCGTTAGCTCGTGAAGCTTGGAGAAGAGGCCGCCTCTCTCCGCCCGCTCGCGTACTCCAGCAAACCCGTTATGTTGACCTGGGGCGCTGTAATTGTATCCCGCAATTAAGTTAATTAAACCTGCTGCCGCCCGGCAGCCTCCCCCTCCTACCCTCCTTCTTTGCCTCTCTCTCCTCGTCCCCCCTCCCCTTTCTCGTAGGCAGCCCCGCTCCTCCCCTTCTCCAGGGCTCACTCATAGCTTTCTCTCGTCTCCCCAGGGCACCTTCTCGCTCATCATTGAGGCCTGGCACGCGCCGGGGGACAACCTACCACCAGGTGAGAAGCAGGTTTTGAGGCCACTGGGGGGGCGATATCTCGCAGCACACTGCTGGGGCCTGAAGGGTTAACCGGGGGATGGGGGGAGAAAACTAGTGAGATTTTATTTTTTTTAAGTTGGGGAGGGGTAAAGCATCGACGAGAAGGTTGTAGGTGGTGTGATCTACGTCTGGCTTGCTTCGATTGGTTTCAGAAGCTGCGCCCCTCTCTGGCCGCTCTGATTCCTCCTGCTCCCTAATCTCTAGCACAATTGAGTTTCCTGCGGGTTATTTTTGGCGTGGGAACGTGGGGAGCATGGCGGTGAGAAAGGCCAGTGGTTGCCAGCGGCACTGACGGGCCCCTTCCTGTATTTTACACCTTTTGCGAATTCCGCTCTTTTGGAAAGGGAATAATGGCTTTGGGATGTTGTTCTGACACAGAGGAAAAGGATATTTCAGCAGCACAACAATTCTCACTTTGAAAAGGGGATTAAAAAAAACTCAACACCCTACTTTCTCCCCGCCTCTCCTATACAGAGCCAAGGGATAGGGCACCCATGGGAGCTTGCTGTGCCCTGTCCAGGAAGCCTGGAAAACGATTTGCTTCTTTGATTTTAGCGGGTCATTCCCCTATTATGCCATCCTCTGCCCTCCTTCCCCATGAAGACAGCATCCTTTAATTTTTACTTGCGTTTTTGGGGATCCCTAGTGGCAGTAATCTTGTCCATCTGTTGGAATAAGTAACAATCTATGCTCATTCATAGCTTCACCTTGACCTGCCTACAGGAGGACTGTTTTCTACCATCCCAGGCAGGGGCAAATGAGGGAAAGGGGCTCTTGGGGCCTGTGGGTACGATGGAAATTTCCTAGAATATTCCAGTCTTACTAATCACTATTCTTTTGCCTTTCAGAGTCCCTTCCTGCAGATACACTTATCAGCAAGATGGCTATCCAAAGACCATTGGCTGTGGGTGAGAACTGGTCCTTGGATGAGCAGAGTGGGCCCCTCACAAGACTCCGATACTCTTACCGAGTTATCTGCAGTGACAACTACTATGGGGATAGCTGCTCTCGGCTCTGTAGAAGCAGAGATGACCACTTTGGACACTATGTGTGCCAAGCTGATGGCAGCCTCTCCTGTCTGCCGGGATGGACTGGAGAATATTGTGGCCAGCGTAAGTACGGAGGTCCACTTCCTGCTACAGATCTCAGTGTCCTCCTGAAGACAAAAGAGATGTTATGGGCTCTGGCTCCCAGTTTTCCTTCACAGAACTCTTGGGAAAGCCCCTTGGGCCTGGCCCTGTAGCCTACAGTAAATATAACACAACATCAGGCACTTATCTTAATCTCATATGCCTTTGGGTTGACTCTGGCTGAAACTCCCTAGGTTTGACAACCCTTAGGACCCTAGACAAGTAATCTATCTAGTTTAAGTAACACTATTCTGCCATCCCCCGACCAGTCCTGTTTCTCTGAGCCTCAGCTTACTTTCCTGACCCCTTGTAGTACTTGCCTTTTGAGGATCTTCCTGCATTAACTGCTGGGGTCCTCAAGGTCAGTCATGAGAGAGCTTGGATTTTGATGCCTACTTGTTGCCAAGACACATATTCACGTAGCCCTATCTTCTTTCCTCAGCCATCTGTCTGTCAGGCTGCACTGAGCAGAATGGTTATTGCAACAAACCTGGGGAATGCCTGTAAGTAACTTCAAAAGAAGTTGTTGGGGGGGGGGTGGAATCCATGGTTACTGTTCCCCCATGCCTTCAATGTGCCTCACGAGGCTTCATTCCCATTCCACAGTTGCCGACCAGGCTGGCAGGGCCGCCTATGTGATAAGTGTATCCCCCATAATGGATGTCGACATGGTACCTGTAGCATTCCTTGGCAGTGTACCTGTGATGAAGGCTGGGGTGGCCTCTTCTGTGATCAAGGTGGGTTCAAGAGAAGAGAAGGGGGTCTCTTAGAAGGAACGAGTGGCAGATTGGGGACAGGGAAGAGAAGCATGGAGCAAGTGTGTTTGCCCTGCATTGTTTCCATTCTGTGTGGTTTCCAGATAGGCAAAACCTATTTGGCTACCTTGTTCCCTCAAGCCTCTCCAGCACAGCAGAAGATGCTTGAGTTTTCACCATCATAATTAATATGTATAGTGGACCTATGAGCTTGCAATTGAATGTATCAGGCTTCTCTTTAAGGTCTTCATGGGTCTTGGTGACTAGAGAGGGTGTGAAGCCAAGTGGTTGTTGCTTTTGGTGAGATGGGGCTTGTAAATACCAAGGCAAGACTGAGTAGGGAGGGGAGTGGAGGATCATGCATGGTTCCTTTTTCCACCTGGGGTAGTTATCTATTAACCCCGTAAGTTGTTTATTCACCTTACCCCTGCTGTTTGTGTAATTCTCCCCTTAACAGCTGTCTAGTAGGTGTGCTCCCAAGACCCAGAAGCTGGCTAACTGTAGGTGCTTCTTGGAGTCAGCAGTGTACAAACACACTCTATTCACAAAAATATACAATCTTATGTCTGCAGTCTCTGTTCTCATTATACACTGAACTTTATTTTCCCCTGGACCTATGTCTTTAATGGTCATTCAGGGGACCAATAAAGGAGGCCTCTTCCCTCCTTCAGACCTTTAAGGTACTTTAGTACACAAGATGCCTACATTTATAGACACCAAGTGTGTGTTCACAGCAGGGAGAGGAAGTCCCCTTTCCTCAGTCCAATTTATTTCCTCCTTAGTCAACCAGCCCTTAGACAAGTGCCTTCATAAGTTTAGGCAACCTAAGAATTGCTATAAAATGTTACAAGTGATATCTAAAATGAAAGCTAAAGTGCTTATTCCAAAGTATGTCTACCAAAGAAGGAACCTTGTGTTTTGATGATGGTGATGATAATAGCTAACATTTATATAGTCATTTATACAGTACTTGAAAGTTTGCAAAATATTTTGCATATATTATGTCATTTAATGAATATATTTGAATATCTCCCTTCTGCCCTCATTCTCTGTCCTTGTTTGGCTGGATCTGCTATTTGTTATTCTCACACGTGGAAATCCAACAAAACCTGAAATTCAGTAGTCATTGAAACATTAGCACATCTCCATCCTTAAAAAAAAAAAGATAGGGGTCAAGAAATCTATATAAGCTATGGAGACATTACATTTGTGGAGTCGAGGCCAAAATTCAGAGTCCTTCCTGTGGAGTTCAGTGACTTTGCATTGAAAGATCTCTACTTACATTTGTTTCCCATCCCTGCTTCCTAATCCATTCAACCAATTGCTTCTGCAGACCTGAACTACTGTACTCACCATGCCCCATGCCAGAATGGGGGCACATGCTCCAATAGCGGTCAGCGTGGCTACACGTGCACCTGCCGGCCAGGCTTCACAGGTGTAGACTGTGAAAATGAGATCAGTGAATGCGACAGCAACCCATGTCGCAATGGAGGAAGTTGCAAGGTGAGTGTCCCTCTTTGCTTCCCAGTTCTTACCCTCGGAGCCCAACACGACCCTCTGGGCCCAGGGAGGGAAGAGAAGAGAGAGTAGAAAAATTATTTTGTAGAACAGTGTGTCTACCCAGGAGGCAAGTAGATAACTGCTTCAGTACTGGGATTAAGGTACCGCTAGGAAAGCTTGCTTCTTAGGGTCTAGTCTGGCCCTTCCTGGCTCCCCTCCCCCTCCTACTCCTCCAAGGCTAGTGTCTGACTCTGGCCACCCGGGCCTCCTCTTCCCCAGGATCAGGAAGATGGCTATCACTGCCTGTGCCCACCTAGCTACTACGGCCCTCATTGTGAGCACAGCATCCTGAGCTGCGCCGACTCACCCTGCTTCAATGGGGGCTCCTGTCGGGAGCAAGAGCATGGGGCCAGCTATGCCTGCGAGTGCCCCCCCCAGCTTCACCGGTTCCAACTGCGAGAAGAAGGTGGACAGGTGCACCAGCAACCCTTGTGCCAACGGTGTGTCCCGTTTTCTCCCTTCCTGCCCACCTTGGGCCCTTCTGAATTGCCCACCTTCTGAGACCGCCTTCTATTGCTTGTCCAGGCCTGAGGCAGCATTTGGGTGGGAAGGCAGTGATCAGTGGAAGACTTTTTTCATCACCAAGTGACAGAATGGGGTGGAAGTAGGGAAGGAGTGTGGGCTCAGAGAGCCGAGCTCAGCCAGTTGAGGGGGTGTCTTGGTGAGGGTGATTGGTTCCATCTACTCTGGTAGTCAGTACCTAATCAAGATGGTGGTGGGAGAAAGGGAGTTGGGTTGGACACCATTAATGACTCTGGTCTAAGAGGAAAGAATGTGAGCTAAATTCGGGCCAATATGATACTTGTTGAATTAATCAAAATGACAAGGTAGGAGGCTGTGAAGGCCAGCCCTTAGGAATTCCCTTCTACTATAGGGACAGACCCTCTGACTCCATCCCTGGGAAGAAGGGTTCTTCCTGCCTTCAGATCTCAAGCAGGGGCTGACCCAAGTCTCCCTTTCATTTCCCTCCAGGGGCCCAGTGTCTAGAATGGGGTCCTACTCGTGCCTGCCGTTGCCGCCCGGGATTCAGTGGCCCCCACTGTGAGATCAACATCAACGACTGTGCACGAAATCCCTGTGCCCATGGTGGCACCTGTCATGACTTGGTGAATGCCTACGTCTGTGCATGTCCCCCTGGCTTCTCAGGCCGGAACTGCGAGCTTCGGACAGCGAGCGATGCCTGTGTCTCGGGGCCGTGCCTAAACGGAGGCACTTGCTACACGGGCCTCTCCTCAGACAGTTTCGTCTGTAATTGCCCCTATGACTTCATGGGCAGTCGCTGCGAATACTTGTTCCCTACAGCGCAGGTGGCGCAGCCAACTTCAGGTTTCCCCTGGGTGGCCGTTTCACTGGGTGTGGGACTGGCGGCCATCCTGGTGCTCCTGGGGATGGTGGCAGTCGCCGTGAGGCAGCTTCGGCTTCGGCGGCCAGAGGCCGGTGGCAGGGAGGCCATGAACAACTTGTCAGACTTTCAGAAAGACAACCTCATTCCTGCCACCCAGCTAAAGAACACCAACCAGAAGAAGGAGCTAGAAGTGGACTGTGATGTGGACAAATCCAACTGCAGCAAGCAGCAGAAACACACAGACTACAATCTGGCCCCAGGACCTCTGGGGCGGGGGGTCACGCTGGGGAAGTATCCCCCTAATGACAAGAGCTTAGGGGAGAAGGCACCGCTACGGCTACATAGGTGAGGGTTTGGACTGGTCGTGGGGGAAGGGGGACCTAAAAGGGGCTTTGGCTTCTCCTGTGGGACCGTCACCTCTCCCAGTGCCTCTTGTTCAGTTTTGCATCTGCTAGGGAATGCTTCTGCAGGAGACAAAGCAAGCCAGCTTAGGGTGAACTCCCAGATACCACTGGGTCCTTCAGGAATAGGGTTCCTGGGAGGAAAAGGGTTGTTAAGATCCTGGTTTTTTTTACCTCTGTTTACCTCAACTGACTGGCAGCATGTAGTGGAGACAGAGAGCTGGCATCAAAGTCAGGAAGACTTTGGGTGAAGTCACACCATAGCCACACACTGGCTGTATGACCTTGGGGCAAGTCATTTAACCTCAGTGCTCTAGGTCACTCTCTAGGACTATATATTGCAGAGAAGGTGCTGACCTGCATTTGTAGAGGGAATCCCCTTACCCAGAAGTCCCCTAGACAGATCCAGTCTCTCTCTTTTCCCTTCTCCAGCTTATGCTTGCCACTCACACTTCTGGTGGGAACTTTAGCCTTTTCAAAGACCTAGGGGTCAGTCTTCAGTCAGGTTGAGAGGGACAGTGAATCCGAGTACCTGGGGGCGGTCTTCAAATCCTTCCTGAATTTCTCTTTTGGCCACACTGGGATTTCCTTGACGTTCAGCAGAGACATTGAATAGGTTGTAAACATTGGTCGGTTCTCTTGTACTGTCTTGACTCTTGCTTCTCCTGCCGTCTTTCCCCCTCCTTCCTCACTTCAGTTTTTCACACTGGCCTCTTGTTCCCTGCAGTGAAAAGCCAGAGTGTCGGATATCAGCAATATGTTCCCCTCGGGATTCCATGTACCAGTCAGTGTGTTTGATATCAGAGGAGAGAAATGAGTGTGTCATTGCCACAGAGGTGAGTTAGGGGTGAGGGGGCCTGGAATAGTGTGTGTGTGTGTGTGTGTGTGTGCATTTCCTTCCTTGTCCCTTTGGACTCTGAAGAAAACCCAGTTCACCCTATCCTGATGGTTATGGTTAGCTACCACTTGCCTCTGGCCTCTTGAATAGGGGTAGATGTCAGGACTTAGCCTGGACAGGCAGCATTCAGCCAGTGGTTGTTCAGTCTCTGCTGGCCCCATCCCTACTTGGGGTATGAGACAAGAGCTCTGGAGAGGCAGGATCGGGCCCCTTCCTCCTCTATGAGTGCTGGGTTGGGCCAGCTGTGGCATTAGGCCGACTCCCAGGCTCTGTGTCCCAGCTGCTAGTGGGTGAGGGAGACTCTTCTTCCCTTCTCTTTCCATTCCTGCTTCCCCACCCCCACGCCTTTACCCCATCACCATATTACACTGCCTTTACGGCCCTGGCCCAGCTTCCATCATAGGGGATTGTTCTAAAGTATGCTGTACATAGCATTACAAGCTGTGGTATGTGGTAGAGGCAGAAGGGTCCAGAAAAGGACGGTGGATTTCCCTTTCTTTCTCCATTCAATATAATAACTGAGCTTGGTTCTTTACCTGCCATTAACTGGCCGGTCAGGTAAAAGGTGGGAATGGTGTAGTGAATAGGGTACTGGACTTGGTGTGAGGGTAAACCTGGGTTCAAATCCTACTCAGTAGCTATGTAACCCTGAGCAAGTTAATAAACCTCTCTGTGACTCAGTTCCCTCATCCGTAAAAGGAGGAGATTGGACTACGTGGCTTCTGGGCCCCATCTAGCCCTAAATGGATCATCCTCTGACCCAGACTAACCTTTTCTTTCTTTTTCATCCCCTACTTTATTTCTCATAGGTATAAGGCAGGAGCCCGGCCAGGATGTCCCGGCTTTGGCCCCAGCAGCTGGACCTCCCTACTGCATTGTTTACAATTGCGACCTGGATGGGGACGTTTTTATTATGCAACGTGCTGCTCTCAGGAGGAGGAAGAGGAGGGGACTGGGTGAACTGGACAGACTGTGAATTGACCAAGAGATGCAATATCCTTCTCTACCTTCTGGATGCCTTTATTTGGAGTCCTTCAAGTGGGGCTGCCACAGGCTGAAAGGGAGATGGAGAGGAGAGCAGAAGAGACTTCAATCACCTCTGCCTGCTCAGCTAATGGCCGCCTTTGTTGGGTGCTTGGGCCAGGACTCAATCCTCCTTGGTGGTGACCTTCGGTGCTCCATGTTTCAAGGGGCCGAAGTCCAAGCATCTCTGGCCCCAACCAGCATCATCGGTGTTTTTTCCTGAAGTGCCTCCAGCTCAGGACCTGAGGACTGGGGCAACAGCTGGACATAACTTCAAGGGGAGAGAGGGAAAGAGAAGGGGCAAGTTTTCTGGGGGTGGTGATAGAACCTCAATACTAGAGGAGTGAGGGGGTGCCCCATTCGAGCTGGGGTATAGGCCTGAAGGGAGAGGAGAGCTCTCTGCCCTGTGCCTCCAAACTACTGCATGTGGGCCTTTTCATTTCATTTTTGTTTTTACCCCTTAATGCCCCCCTCCAACCTCCTGCCTCAGTTTATTGAGGCTTTAGTTCCTGCCTCCCCATGCCCATTATGGGATCACTAGTGGTTAGGGATGAAGAGAAAGAAAGGGCATACTTTCCACCTCCCCTTCCTATGCGTCAGTCAATCAGTTTCCAGCTTGCCTCATTGGTCCGCATGGCCATGGCACCAAGACACCAGCCTGAACAGATGAGATGAAGGGGCAGGGCTAGGCTGCTGGGAAAACAGGCTCTCGGTACCCTTGCCTTTGTGGGTTGACAGTGGCTATAATCTCATTCATCGGCTGAGCAATGTGCGTTAGGCCAAGTTCAGTTACCCAGAATTGAGGTAGTCTAGGGGTGCTTGGCCTGAGTGGGGTGGGGAGGGAGTTTTGGCCAATAATATTGCAAAACCTGAGGAAGTTGGGGACAGTGATGTTGCCTGAATCCTCTTCCTTCCCTCTCCCTCATTTCTACTCCCCCCCCCCAAAAAAAATCAACCCACAACCATCTACACTGACAAGGGCCTGATACTGCTCTCACTGTTCACTACTGCCCCTTGGATCACTTTTGAAGCTGACTTTCAAAAATCAATAATATGGGGTTGGTTTTTTTTGTAGTTTTTATTTTTGGTTCTAGTATTTCAATAATTTAAGAATCAGAAGCACTGACCTTTCTACATTTTATAACATTATTTTGTATATAATGTGTATTTATAATCCTGAACAGAAATGTACAGAGGTTTATTACTTCTTGGGTCCTATCTTTGTGATGAGTTGGAATGTTTCCCAACCCCTACCACCCTTTTCCCCCTTTAAACAATGCCAAGCCCTGCCTGCCAAGCGGTTGTTGTCTAGCTATGGTTTTTATCTCCTGGAGTTGGCCAAGCTCTTGAGGGGTATGCTATGTGTGGATGCGTGCAGAAGCCAGCTCAGTCTAAATCTGTCCTTTGTATGCTTTGATGCTGGCTCTAGGTGGGCCTCTTCCCTCTACTATTCCTATAGGAAAATCTCTCCTGGCCTTCTTTTTCTGTCTGAAAGAGAAGCAAGACGTAGTCGGGCAATTCACAATTACTTCACGAAGGAGAAGATTGGGTCTGCTTCTCTTTTCCTTCCACTTAGGTTTGTGGGTCCAGGACTCCAACCCTGATAGACAACTGGGTGGTACAGTACATAGAGCACTGGACTTGGAGTCAGGAAAAGACCTGTGGTGGAATCCTGCTTCTGACACTAGCTTTGTGACCCTGGGCAAGCCACTTAACCTCTCCGTGCCTCAGTTTCTTCATCTGTAAAAATGAGGATAAGAATAGCACTTCTTAGGGTTGTTGCAGGGATTAAATGAACAAAAAGAATTCGTAAAATTCTTTGCAAACCTTAAAGCACCGTATAAATGATAGCTATTGTTGCTATTGTTGGAGCTTGGGGGTTTCGGGCAACACCCTTAGGGTGCTAGTATCTGGTAACTTTGAGGAAAGCGCTGCAGTTGGTAATTTTTATGGTAGGAACCCAAAGTCTACCACCAGCCTAACCCCTATAAACATTAGCTTGCAGCAATTAGCACGAGGTACGGTATTTGGGGGTGGGATGCCGAGAAAGAGCAAACCTTACTGGCATGTATGTTTTTTCAGCTGAAGAAATGGAGAGGGAGAGAGTTTCCAATCCCTACCCAGTTCTATTTTGCCATTACTCAGGATGGTTTCCCTAGGACTATAGTTCTTACCAGCAGTACGCAGTCACTGGAGTGAATGATTTTTTTAAAAAGGGCCTCAAAAAACCATTGACAAAAAGCTGAGCAGATGCTCTGAGCTCAGAGTCTGTCCCCAGCAAAGCGAAATAAACCCACCAGATGCCTCGCTCCTAATTAAGTACCAAGATCAAACACAGGACCTGCTCACACTCCCACATGGCACTTAACATGCACACTCTGACCTAGGTACTGATTGTGTAAAATACATACACAGGTTAATACTAATATACGCACACACAAACATGCATACACCCACTAGAAGATACAGTCAGAGATATACACCCTCTGTCCCGCTGTATACACAGGGTATCAAACAGGAAAGCAGCCAAAGTGCTGTTCCCACAGCCTGCGCCGGCAGTGATGGGAAGAACAACACGACCTCACTCTTCCTGCCCAAAATGAAACAGGAAAGCAGCTCCCGGGCCGTGGGGGGTGGGGGAAGCTGTAGCCAGGACATGGGGGAGAGATGACGAGGCTCCCATGTGGGGGGAGGACAGGTAGGACACCCGCAACCCTGCACGTCCACATAATAAAAACTGACATGCTGTATTGAGACAGGCCACCTAAATTAGAGACCAGTAGGGTTGCCTACATCTGGGATATTGCTCCCAGAAGACATGGATCCAACCACACATGTGGTTCAAGGGAGATTCCCAAAGCTTTGTCTGGCTGTACAGACTTAGATTGTGTGTGTGTGTGTGCGCGCGCTTGTGTGTTTCTGTCTGTATTTCTGTTTGCGTCTGCTCAGAACTTGGATAATGCCAAAAGAAGGATAATGCTTCTCTTTTCATGGAAGGGAGAGAAATTGTCACGTTCCTCCTTTGGAGCCTCAAACCCAGGGTTTATAAAGTCCCCTTTTCCACACAACTGACAGCTAGTTGTGCCAAAGGGCAGGGGAATTGTCTTCACATAATCTACCGGATTTGAATTTCCTCCTACTCATATGGACTGGCTCCTGCAGAAGAACCCCAGGTAGAATTCCTTATGGGTCCAAGTCCTTCCTCTCCTCCACAAGAACATCCAAACCTAGGCTAGGTGGAAAGGTAACCTAAGAAAAATCCGAGGTGTAAAAGTATCAAGGCCAGGTTTGAGTTGTAAAAAGACTGAAATGCTTTTAAGAATCCCTTGCAAATCATCTTATCAAACCTAAACCATTATTTCCCAGAATAATTGTGTGCTTTGGAATTTTTTAAAACTTGAAGCCCAGAACCTTTTTCATGAAACTGGCAGGAGATATCCAACCTTGCTTTTCAGTAGGAAATCTTCAAGATCAAGCGATACCTGCAAGGGCTAGAATTCTCTGGGATCTCTCCTGCTGGAACCACAGTGAGGCTCAGCCTAAGGGCCGTGAAGGAGAAAGGTGGACCTGCACACTTGTCCTGCTTCTCCCCACCCACCACCCACTCCTTCACTGTAGGCAATGGGAGCTACTGAAAACTGAAAAACTGTGTCCACCTGCTCCCTACCCGCCCCTTCCTTCTACCTGCGTGCAGAAATCGAGGTTTCACTTTACCAAAATTACTTGGACCTGTAATTCCATGGGTATGAAGGAAACTCTATCAATGTGGATTGCACTAAAAGGGTTAGTGACTTGCGCAGGATCACAAAGACACTATAGGCCAGAGGAGAGGATTTGAATGCATATCTTCCCGCTTCCAAAGGCAGCTCTCTATCCGCTAAACCACTGCTGTCTCCCGTAAAACCCTCTTTACAAGGATGGAACCTGTAGAAGACCGCGCCCTGCTCAATCAAGGCCCGAATAGTTCCCTGACCCCCTCTTTGTGACGCTGCAATCTTCTCCGCAGGGAAGCCTGGCTCTGAGGTTTCCTCCCGGCAGCTGATCCCGAGGGAAAGCTTACCCACACCTTCCCTCCCCCCACGTGGCCTCATGCGTTCTGTGGTGGGAATGGAAGTGATTCACTCAGGGAACTATGACTATATTTCTATCCTGGGGATGGGTTTGAGGCTGGGAGGGCCCGGAACTGCTTTCCCGGGGCGGTCTCCTCCCTCCCCCCGCCCCCAAGAAGATCGAGCCCCAGCGTGATGTGGCTAGAAAGAGCCTGTGGTCTGCGCGCGCCCCGACGGTGGCCAGAGACCGAAACCCTGCAGGGCCGGAAGGGCTCGGGAGCGCCCTGCAGAGTCCAGGGTCAGCCCTACACCTGCCAGGGCAGCTGCTTCGCTCAGGCCCAGCCCAGCAAAGCTCAGTCCCTGGAAGTGCGGGGAGAGTGGACAGTCTGTGCCTTCAAGTGCCCAGGGCGGGCACCGGGGCTGGCACCGGGGAGGCGGGCCCAGGGGGTGCTCCTGGCCCACCCCCTCCTCCTAACAGCCCTCTCTCCATCCATCCTTTCTTCCTCCCTCCCCCCACCTCGCCCCCACCCGTGTTCATTGTTACAGTCCAGTTTCCTGTTTGCTGCCTCTCGACCCCGGCTCATTTCCCGGGGCGGGAAGCGGTCGAAGGACGCGAGTTTCTCTGGAACCTAAATCGCCAGCTTCTCCCCCGCCTCCCGGAGCCTGTCTGGGGAAGGGAGACTGGCCCAAGACAAGTCCCGCCCTACACCCCCCTCCCACCTCCGACTCCACCCCTCCAAATCCTGGTCAGGGTTCTGAGGGACTCCGTTATGGGGCTGAGAAGGGTATGAGAGAAGCGGAGCCCATTCTCTCCAGAGGAAGATCCAGACTGGGGATGAAATTGGGGGTGGGGAATAGACGGGACGGACTCTGCAGAGTCTGGCGCCAGAGGGCGCTGCTGCCTGCACTGGACTCTGTCTGGTCTGGTGCCAATGTGGCTGTGGCCGGGGACGGACTGAGTGATGTCCCAGGTCCCTGTCTTCGTGGCTCCCTCCTATCTCCTGCGGCTTGGGGGCTCAGCCCCACTGGACCCCTCATCGCCCGAGTCCTAGGACACAGGGTGCAGGTGAAAAGCTCTCCTGGGCTTCGCCGCCCAGGGAACAACTTTTATACAGTCTCGAAGAGGGAGATTGCATGTGTCCGACCAAGAGCAAACGTTATTCATTGGCTCGTGCGGCTTGGGAACTCTGACACCTGGTTTGACTATCCAGTTTGCGTCACCAATGCTGTATAGGCGATTTCGGAATATTTCCGGAGCTTCAGGGCTCTACGCAAGAGAAATAGCAGAAGAAGGCACTGGATGCGGTGTTTGCCGATGTAGTTCACTTCCATTTTTCTAACCCACGGTGAGCCTCTGCCCAGCTCGTTTGGAACAGTGACAAGCAAGCTCAGTATAACAGTGAGACACCCAAGCAATGAGAAGAGTAGAACTGGGATGTGATGGATTATCCTCCCACTCATGGGCATACTGTCCTGCGGAAAAGGGAGGTGTGAGAATTCTATGTTTGTTCATTTAATGGCTTCTGGCCTTATCCCTCAGTCAGCTGCATCCAATGCCTTTTGGCAAGCTGTAATCCAGGCCTAGAATCTACATATCTTGAAATCTTCCTATGCCCAGGTCTGCAGGCACAGCCTCCATGAAGGCTTCTTTGATACTCCTAGCTAAAAGCAATGACTTGTTATAGCTCATACTTGTTACAGCATTTTGTCTCTATCCCTCCATTTCGGATAGCTCATTTTACCTTATATTATTTGGGTACATCTTAAGCTCCTAGAGCCAAGATCAGTACCTTGCACGCAGGTAGGTATTTAAATGTTGGCATATTATCAAATTGATGAAGAGACAAACCAACTGGGAAACAGACTGGGAGAAGAGTTGGATGAGGCAAGTCTGTCCTGGACAGTTGCCCCTCACCTTGTCTTCCTTTTCTGCTGCTACTGGCTTCCAGGAATCTTGATCTGTACTTTAACTCCATCTTTCTCTGCTCCAAGGCTTACCAACCACAGAATGCCAAGGACCAGAAAGCCCAGGTTCTCCCTTTCCCATGTGAAGGGCAATATTGCCAGCATATTCTGCCCACACAACCACCTGCAGTAATTGACTCTAAGAGCCTTTTGTTGTTATTGAGTCAGGTCTGACTCTTCAAAACTTGGAAAGTGGCTTGCTATTTTCTTCTACAGTGGATTAAGGCAAACAGAGGTTAAATGACTTGCCTTGGGTCACACAGCCAGTGAATGTCCGAAGCCTGATTTGCACTCGGGTCTTCCCCGACTGCAGGCCCAGTGTTCTATCTACTGATCCACCTAGTTGCCTTTGAAACCTGCCTAAGAGCCTGCCAAATAAAGGAGGAAAAGTTTACTGTCCCCCTTCTCTTTCCCATTCCTGTGGAATGGTTTCTGAAATAACAGATACACTGTATATGGGACCTGAGATCCAAGTCTTGGCCTTTCATGTACAAGAAAAAAAATGGCTAACTGTTTCCTTTCCAAGAGCACCAGATCTGGCTCTCTCCTTTGCCCCATCACTCCATGCTTTATAATATTTCTGTGTGCAAGCTATTCCCCTCCCCTACAATAGAATCAATCAGGAACATAGCTGGAGAGCCAGAAGGGAGCTCAGAGGTCATCTATTTCAATCCCCTTATTTTGCAGATGAGGGATCTAAGACCCACAGGTAAAATTATTTGTATCAAATCACAAATTGTAAGGCAAAATTTTAATGCAGGTCCTCCAATGCCAAATCCGATGTTCAGCTATGGCTGCTTTATTTGTTTACCACCTAAAAGCAGGAGTACTATTTGTTATCCAAGTTATTGCACACAACAGGCAATTAATAGGTGTTGAATTTCTTCCCAACCAGAAAATCAACAGCTATCCTCTCCATCTTCACCACCTCACCCTCACATCCTTCATCACACTGGGTGTGGTGGATAAAAGCACTTAGGGCCAGAGTCCCATGGGATCATATAAGGACTGGAAAGATAACTGGGGGCTTCCAAACTCTTTTGATGGCCCTGGCCTTATGTATTTCATCTCTTCTGCCATATACTTCTATGTAGGCCAGTAATAGTCAATTCAATTATCTCTAAGATGTTTATCCCATCGTAGATTATCTCTGCAAATCTTGCTTTCAACCCCCTTAGATATCATTCCCCTCTCTGATTAATTAACTCCTTTGGTGAAAACTCCATTTCACAATATCTCCTCTGTGGCTTTAAGTAACTACCTTGATAGTAACTTTTTTGAGAAAACATCACCTCCTTGATTTAAGGAACTCCTTTGTTGATGACTTCTTTGAAAATTATTTAAATAACACATTAGTAACAACTGTGTTTACAAAGATCAGCATGGAATTTTAGTCTGAAGCCCATCAGGAGTGGAGATATAAGAATAACTGGGATTTCCTCCTTTTAAACCAACACATTTACATTAATTGCTTTCTTGCCAGATGAGAAAGGTATGAGACAGACAGCAAGCAAACTTAGGTCAATCCTGCATTAGCGTGGGGACATGGCTCATCTTCTAGATAGAACAGAACGTGGACAGGAGTGGAACGGGACAGATTGGGCAATTGGAAAGGTTGCCAACTCCTCATAGGTCAGCAGCTTCATAGAATGACTGCTTCATTTATTTGAATTCTTGCCAATCCCTAGGACATCAAATACTACCCATATTCAAAGTACAAGCACAAAATGCCAGAGAGAGAAGATTTCTCAATTTATCCATCATTTCACACTATCTACACAATTGTTTCTCTCCTAAGTGGAAAGACTTCTGGACCTGAAGACAGGAGTGACCTGGGTTTAAACCCCATATCTGACAGTTACCCGGTTATGTGACCCTTAAATTCTCTAAATCTCAGTTTCTTCATCTGTAAAATGGGTTAATGCCTATTGCATCTACCTCATGAAAGACAATGTGCCACAGTTGCAAGAACCCTGACCCCGAACCAAAAAGACTTGGGTTCAAGTCTCACTTCTGATACAAACTTGTTGTGTGACCCTGGGCAAGTCATTTAACTTCTCAGTGCTTTAGTGTTGTTTAGTCTCTAAGACAATAAATTTCAGAGAAGATATAGACCTTAACTTGAAGTGGGAGAGTTCCTCATAGGGTATTCCCTATACTAATAAAATCAAAAGTCCATTTCTTATCCCTATCACGTGGGGTTATGATGCGGAACCAAATACACACACACACATACATATATATACATACATATATGTATCCATAATATATACACATCTATCTATACATATATATTATATATATATAACTTTATAACTTTGCAAATTTCATGGTGTTGTTTGAGAGGCAAGGTGGTATGATGAATAGAGAGCTGGCCTGAGAGTCAGAAAGACACGGTTCAAATCTTGTCTGGCTTTATGACCCTGGATAAATCACTTAACCTCCAAATTATATACTGACTATAAAGGAAAGTCCTGCTGATTCTACCTTTGCAACATCTCTCCCAAATGCCTGCTTTTCTTCCCTCACACTGATACCACTCTGGAACAGGCTCTCATCACCTTAGGCCTGGTCTGTTGCAATTGCTTTCTGGATGGTCTCTGCCACGAGTCTCTCTCTACTCCAATCTATCATCCATTCAGTGGTTAAATTGATCTTCCTAAGGAACAGATCTGACCCCTTCCCTCCATTCGATCAACTGCAGTGTCTCCCTTTAATGATGAGATCAACTATGAAATCCTGTTGGGCATTGAAAACCCTTTGTAACTTGGCCCTCTCCTACCTTTCCAATCTTACCCCCACGTATTCTGAGATCCAGTGACACTGGCCACCTTGCTGTTCCTTAACTCTCTTCCCACTTCTCTACATGCCACCATGCCTGGAATTCTCTCCCTCTTCATATCCACCTCCTGAATTCTCTGACTCCCTAGAAGTTTCATCTAAAGTCCCACCTTCTTCAAGAAGCCTTTTCCAACCTCCTTTGACGCTAGTGCCTTCCCTTTGTTGATGATCTCCAATTCATTGTTAGTACATTGTTGTTTGCCTGTTGTCTCCCCCATTAGACTGTGAGATTTTTTTTTTAAGGCAACTGGGGTTAAGTGACTTGCCTAGGGTCACACAGCTAGTAAGTGTCAAGTGTTTGGTCTGATGTTTGGTTTTGAATTCAGGTCCTCCTGACTTCAGGGCTGTTGCTCTATCCACTGCGCCACCTAGCTGCCCCAGACTGTGAGATTCTTGAGAGACCCTTCTTTGTATATTTAGCATTTAGCATAGTGCTTAGCACATGGTTGTCTTTTGGTAAATGTTTGTTGTCTCATTGACTTTTCCACTCAGCTGAAGATATCCCAAACTCTTGTGTATTCACTACCATAAAGTTGATTGATTGGTGGAATGACAAATGAGAAAGAATAGAGAATGCAGGGCACAGGAGAATCGATGGGAAATGGTTGAGTAGACAAGCTAATAATCCACAAATCATACCAAATTGTACTGGGTGCATATGGGGCTTGGGCACATCTAACATAAGTACCTATGCCCTCAACGTGGGCTGTTCTGGGAGCTGTCCTATATCCCTTTCCCTCCAGGAGCTCAGCACCTAAACATTGTGTCCAATGATGTTGAAGGTGGGTTTTACATTTTTTTTTTGTTTGTGGATTTTTTTGGTGGGGGGGGCATCTCGGAGAGTGGCTGGCTAATGCCAAAAACAGGAAAAGGTGGTGGGGAAGGTCAAACTCCGGGCCTTGCCTAGGGTACTGGTTTTCATTTTGTTGTCAGAGGCCCTGTGACATACTAGTGTGCAGCCTGGGTAAGTAATTTCTCTCTCAATAAAATGAGTGGATTGTATAGGTGATTTCTGAGGTTCATTCCAACACAAATCTAGGAAGCTCCTGTAATGTTCTAAGAGGAATGGGGGTGGGAAAAGGTATAAAAAGGACCCCTGACCAGACTTTTGACAAAATTTTGACAGGTACTAGGTTGAGTCAAGGTCACCCAGGGCATTAGGCTGAGCAAAGGATTCCTTCACTAGATCCCATCAGACTCTGTCTCTAGACTTTATTTTTTTTATGTCTGCCAAGTATTCTCAGAAGTCACCACTCTCCAGAGGGCAAGGAGCAAAGTAGCAGTGTCTTCCACTCACTCAAAAGGGAGTTGGGATTGAAAAATAATCCAGGAAAAATAACCATTTTGGAGACAGTCAATACTTTACATTCTAAATGTATAGTGAATACCAAATGAGACATAAACTATGCAGATTTATGCTAATGATCAGGAACCCACTTCACCTGGCACTTCTGTTCAGCATTTTCAAGGGACAGTAGGAACTCCAAGCCCTATCTCCCCTCCCCTCCCAACCCTGTTTTCCTTTGCCAAACACTAGTCTATCTGTTCCTCTAGGTCTGATGACAGATTGTGTGTCGGCTGTTCTAGGACCAGTCCTAGCCAACTTCATAGGCTCATTACTAGATAGGATGCAGGGTGATGATGACCTTTTTGGCCACAGCAACTCTCCAACACCATCTATACTAAAGTGCAGTGAGGCTGCAACCTACGTGGTACGCCATGGCTGGTAATCAGGGATCCTTGAGTTTCCCTTTGGGGAGCTCCCCAGGAAACAGTCACCTTATCTTGTCTAAGCCTTGAGCTCAGTTCTCTAGGTCAGTCTGCCCAGAAATCTTCCTTCCTCACCCAGATTTGTCCATAATAGTCTGTGTGTCAGAGATCAGTACCCTTTGGAAGTCCAGTGGAACAGGACAACAGAGAGTCAGTCCATCCACCTACTGTCCAGAGCTGCATATCCTTTTGGTACATTAGACCTGGCTCACTTCCCCAACTCCTGTGCCCAGGGCTGGCTGTAGCTATGGAAACCTCTGGACCTGGCATAACTAAACCAATTCTTCTCTCAGGACAGGAGCCGCTAATGCTTCCTCCCATCATTCCTTCTGTCATGTCATGTCACGTCATTTCCTAAATCTGGGGCCAGAAATTCTGGGGAAGCCCCCTTACTGAAACTGCCCTCTGAGAGAGTGACCAAATAATTCCTACCTCAGTATCATCGTCTGGGGTCTCAATTCCTGAGCCTCTCCCCTATTTCTGGGCTGGAGAGTTCCAACTCTCCCCACCCACACCCTTCAGGCCCCAGTTCCAGACCAGTGTCACTGATTTATTATCTCCTTCAGCCGTTCACCTGCTCCCCCCTTCACCCCCCCCCCGCGCTGGTAATCAGCTTCTTCCCAGGGTCTCAAACTCTTGCCAAAACCAAACGGGTTGGTTCTCAGTGTGAGGGTATTAGCAAGGACAGACTGAAGCCTGGGAAGGTGGTTTCTTATCCGACAGACCCCGCAACCTGCCTTCCCAGGCGCCAGAGGCCGAAAAAAACCTCAGTCTACACTTGACCCTCACGTGGTTCCGCGTGCTCTAGCCCGGAGCCTCAGGGGTTGCACAAAAACATCCTCTCATCCCGGAAGGAACAAGTTGGAGCTTGGGGTTCCCCTAGCCTTGACTCAGCCCACAGCCTCTGCAAAGAGCCCTTTACGCACCCCCTGTGACTCAGTTTCCCTATTTGCTCATGAAGGACAACAGCATGAGCCACCTGAGCGGAATGCGGAGGGAGAATCCAAAGTCACCGCAGTGCCGGAGCTGGACCAAAGGTGCAAGAACCAAAGGCCACTCCGTGGAGTAGCCTCTGACCGGTCACATCGGGATTGGGGACAGTAATAGGAAATGGGGAAGGGGGGATTGACCTCCAAAACGGTGAGCGGACGACCGCTGCTGCCCCCCACGGATCCTCTGGCACCGTCTGCCCTTGTCTTTGGCCAGCCTGATGCCAGCCGCAGAGGGCAAAGGAGACCCACAAGGGGTCGACCGACCGGCGCCAGGGCCCACGCTCAAGTCCAGCTGCCTGTCCACTACCAACCCCCGAGCCGTTGAGTGACCCTCGGGGACTGTAGGGGCGGACCGTGTCGGGAGAGGCCTCTGCAGAGACGGCCGAGAGCCGTCGCCGCCACCGCCTCCTTCTCGCCAGCTGAACGCTGCCAATGCTCCAGCCTGACCCCGACCCCGTGTAGGTCGCACGCTGTTTGAATGAAGCCCGCTGCCCTGCGTCCACTGGTTGATGCAGCTGTCCCGTGCCGTTTGCCTGCGCCGGGAGCCGGCTGCCTGATGCAATCCTCCGGGCCCTTTGCTGCATGCCCGGGTTCGGGGAAACCTCCCCCGCCGTTGCATCATTTCTGCCAAGTTTTGACAGAGATTTAGTCCGGCCAATCAGTGAGCGCCTACGGACCGTGACCGATTACCGATCCAGCCAATAAAAATGCGGCGCGGCAAAGAGGACCAGGGAAAGCCGATGCTTATTGGTCCGTCCTAGTTTTTCCCTGCCCCCAGAAGGGCCGGCCTCCTGGGTTACGTGGGCGGGGCCGGCAGAGCATAGGGTTTAAAGGGCCGCGGCTCAAGAGGGACTGCTCAGCTGTAGCAGATGTCGCCCCGAGTCTCCATCCCAATCGCCATCACAATCCCGACCCCGGGTCCTGTCCTGATCCCTGGTCCGCACTCCTAGGTCCCAGTCCCAGGCGTAGTCCGGACCCTATTCATACCCCGGGCATCATGAAGGAGGAACCGCCGACCCAGAGGACCCCACCCGCCTCGCCCACCCCGTCCTTGTCCTTGCAGCCCCCCAGGGAGGACAGCGACCCCCCCAGCACTCTGGATTTTCGGCTATGGTTCCTTAGTATGGAGACCAGACTTCGCCTACAGCAACAGCCGTGTGGGCTTCGTCCGCGGGTACAGCCGTCGTTTCTGGCAAGGGGACACTTTCCATCGGGGCAGCGACAAGATGGTGAGCGGGGGGACAGTGCCAGGCTGGAGACACTGGCATGGCATGGGGTGGGGGTGGGGTGGTCCCTGAACGCCCGGGGTACCTCACTGATGATTGGTTGATGGATGCGTTGAGTGAGACATTCTTCAGGTGCTCGTGACCTGAGTAAGACCCCCTCCTGGGGAGGTACCAGTCTCCTGGGGTGGGGCTGATTGGTTTTCATCAGATGAACACATAGGAGGCAGCCCCATTATCCCACTCGGGGGTTTCAGCCCTGGATCTTGGTGTCCCTGAGGCTGTCAGGGAGGGGAGTGTGGGTTAGCTGTGTGGTAGTGGGTTCTCCTGAAGTAGGTAAATGCTTCTCCCTAGGCTGATGCTGATTTCTAACTCAGTCAATCTCTCCTCTCTTCCCCACCTCTTCTCTCTCTCTTTTTTTCCCAGCCTGGTCGGGTGGTGACCCTTCTTGAGGACCATGAGGTGAGTATTGATGGCAAGGGAGGTTGAAGCCAGGTAGAGCTGAAAACCCTTTGCTCAGGAGTGGGGGTCACAGGATAGATTAGATCTTCCTAATTTTTGGGATGATAGTGGTGATGGAGCATAGAGCAAGAGGAGAGACTTAAGGAACCCATTCTTGATCTAGATTCTAGGGTACTTTTCTAGTGTCATGGACCCTTTTTGGTAGTCTGATGAAACCTATGGCCCCTTTCTCAGAATAAGGTTTTTAAATGCATAAAATAAAATATACAGCATTACAAAAGAAACCAGTTATATTGAAATAGTTATCTATCTATTTATCTATATTTTAAAAAACAAGTTCTTGGACCCCAGGCTGAGAACCCTGGCCTAAAGTATCTTGACATAGTCCTGCCTGGGGAATGGTTGCCTTCTGCAATGGATGTAATCCCTATCCTGGGTTATTAATTGATGTCCTGTGGGGTGAGGAATGAGTGTCCCCTGCAATGGATATGAGCCCTATCTTGGGTTATTAATTGATGTCCTGTGGGGTTGTTTGATGCTTGAGTAGATTAGCTTCTGTCTCCCTGGAAACTGTAGTACTGATAGAAAAGACAAGACTGATGAACCTTATGGAGCAGGGGGAAGGGATGTGACAGGCAGGGTAATTGTCGGGGAGTTGTCATGCCTGACCCTAACATGCTCTCTTTTCTTACCTCCTCCACAGGGCTGCACATGGGGTGTGGCATATGAGGTGCGTGGGGAGCAGATCAGCGAAGCACTTAAGTATCTGGATGTTCGAGAAGCTGTGTTAGGGGGCTATGACACCAAGGTAGTGACCTTCTACCCTCAAGATGCCCCAGACCAGCCTCTACGAGCCCTGGCCTATGTGGCCACTCCACAAAACCCTGGCTACCTGGGGCCAGCTCCAGAAGAAGACATCGCCACCCAGATCCTGGCCTGCAGCGGCCGTTCTGGTCACAACCTGGAATACTTGTTGCGCCTGGCGGACTTCATTCGGCTGTGTGGACCTCAGGCCCAGGATGAGCACTTGGAAGCTATTGTGGATGCTGTGGGTGCCCTCCTGCCCTGCTTCTGCCCCTCTGGCCAGACCTTGGCCATGGCCTGAGCTTGGGGGACCCAGAGCTCCTTTACCCACCATGATGGGGTATGGACTGACCCTGACTGTGGGGAATGACTTCCATTCTCTTTCTCTACCCCCACCTTCTCTCTATGGTAGACAGACTTTTGGGGAGGTTGTTACCTGAGCAGGACTTTGGTGGTCTCCCTTTTCAGGTCCTTTTGTTGCTGTATGGAACTCTCTTTCTTGTCTCTTCTTAATGCACCTCGTCCTAGACGATCTCCCATTTTTCTCCTCATTCCTCATCCTATTCGCTGGTACGTGACTTGAAAATATATTTATTGCACCATGATGGTGTGGTGGGTGTGGGCAACAAATCCCTATCTAAGAAGTCCTGCTGAGCAGGGCCAGACTCTTCCTCTGGAGCAGAGGACCCTTGGAACTGCCCAGAAGCCCTTTTAGCCAAACCTCCCTCCTCTCCTCCCTCCTTGCTGCTGCTATCACCAGGCTACCCAGCCTGGGCCCCCTTCTTGGGGGGGGAGGGGAACCCAGGGATTTTGGAGTCCCTTCTCACACTGCCCGATCAACCTTGTCAAAACTGAGCCTGAGACCCTGTCTGCCAAAGCTTTGTTCCAGTTGGACACTAAACACTGGTGAGGTGATAGGAGGTGAGCCAAGGAGAGAAAGATTCCTGGCTTCTCTTTTCTCACTATGCCTGGGGGCTGTGACTGCCATGCAGGAGGACATGCTACCCAGTGTTCTTAAAGCTAAGACTGCTGTGAACCAGCCACTGGCATCCGTCTGTCACCTCAGCCTGTCTGTGTCTGTCTGTACCTGTCCATCGGGCTGTTTCTTATAAGGGAGAGGGGCCCATCTTGTCTGTCTGTTTGTCGGTATGTCTGTCTCTAGAAAGCTCAGTGTTGCTGACTGGTGGCTCTTAATGTCTGTCCGCTACATAAAAACTACCCCATTACTCATACTGTGTCAAAGTTTGGTTATTTCCTCAGATGTTGGGCCTAGGGGAGGCTGTGGCTATGGGGAGGGTCAGTCAGGAAGGGAGAGCTCTGGGTCAGTCCCCTTTGCAGACCTAGAGAAGAAGCAGGTGAACAGAATCCATTGTATTAGCCTGTGAACTCCAAGACACTCTATCCATTCTTGCAATTTAGGGAAAGAAATTAAAGGAGTCAGGACTCTGCTGTTGAGGGTCCACAGAGGCAGTACAGATCAGGGTTCTTATGCCCTCTTAATCCTCCAGTCAGTCTTTGCCTTCCTCACCCTCCATCCCCCACCTACCTACCCAGGGCTGCCTGCCCCAGCCATGGAAGCATCAGAGATGCCACATCTGGGTGTTCTCTGGGTCAGGCTGGCACAGCTGCCCTGCAGAACCTTCCTGCTTCCCCTACTTGCTCCCAGGCAAAGAAATCCGTGGCACTACTACTAAGGGCAGAGACATCTCCATCTTTTGGCACTGTTTTCCATCAGAGCCAAAAGATCAGTCCAGGTGAGGCCCCCCAGACACTAGCAAGGAGTCTCAGGTAGAAGCCTAAAGGCTTCTAAAAACTAAAGTTGTCTGTATCACCCTGGGCAAGTCACTTAACCCCCATTTCCTATCCAAAACAAACAAACAAACAAAAAAAAAAAAACTAAAGTTTTTCTGGCTCTAGTGACTGAAGTTTTCTCCTTTCCACCATGTTGTCAGTGGTGGACTCTGGGCACAGTGCCTGGCACATGGTAAGCACTTAGTAATTGCTTCTCCATTCACTGACAGACCCTTGGTAATTATTTGAGCTCATTTTCCTAGACCAGGGGTGGGTAACATGTGGCCTCAAGTCCACATATGACCCTCTAGGTCCTCAAGGGCCCTTTGACTGAATCCAAACTTCACAGAACAAATCCCCGTAATAAAAGGATTTGTTTTGTAAAACTTTGACTCAGTCAAAAGGCCGAACCCAAACACGTAGAAGGCTGCCTGTCCTAGGCTATAATAACAGCTCACATTTCTATAGAACTTCAAGGTGCCAAAAAAAAAAATACTAATGCTAAACTATGCATTTTAGGCACAAGTCTGGCAGAAACAATTTAAAAAATTAATTTAACACCCATAAGTCCAAGCATTTCTAGTTTAGAAAGAAATATGCCCAAGTGACAGTCATCTTTTCCCCTCCACCCTTCCTTCCTCTCTACCCTTGGACATTCTTACCACAATGACACTTTGAGGGAACATTTATAGAAATATTGAACCAAGGAAAGGTCACAATATATTAAAATACAGTTTTGGGTTAACAATCTACTAGAACAATCTTCACTTAATTTTCTCCTAAGACTGCTCATTTTCTCCTCTGAACACTCCCCTTGAGTACTGCGTGAGGCTCTTCTCTGTCATCAGGACACTTAAATCTTCCTGAAAGAAAAAAGGAAGCTGCCAAAGTGACCTTCCTTAAGTTTAGGTCTGACCAAGTCACTAACCCTCAACCTCACTCAGTAAACTCCAATGGCTCCCTATTGCTTCAGGATCAAATAGGGAACACTGGGTTTGGTATTCTGACCACAACTTGTCCTGCCTCCCCTACCCTTTCCAGTATTTTTATACCTTATGCCCTGCCTGTGAGATCCAGTGACACTGGACCGTCACTTGGATGAGACACTCATCTCCCAAATCTGACCATTTTCATTGGTTATCCATCTTCCATGCCTGAGATGCTTTCCCTCTTAGTTTTCCTGATTTCTTTCAAGTCCCAGTGAAAATCTCACCTTTTCCAGGAAACCTTTTCAGATCTCTTTTAATTCTAATGCTTTTCTCTGTTGATTTCCTCCAGTTTATCCCATATGAAGCTTATTTGTACATAGTACAAACAAGTATATATATATATATATATATAGTACATATACAATATAGTCTCCTCTTATTAGACTTATTAGCTGTCCTTAAGATCTGGGACTGTCTCTGGCCTTTCTTTGTACCCCCAGTGCTTTGCACAGGGGCTGGACATACTAGGTACTTGATAAATATATGTGGACTGACGGCCCTCAGGTGGGTCATATCCCTAATCACTTCAGTTGGTGGAAAGGCTGGGATCTGGTTCTAAGTGATGTGATTGCCTTTCCAAGGCCCTGGTTTTCTGTCCTTGACCTTTTTTTCCCATATTTTTCCTAAAGTCTGGAAAGGATTTTAGGCTGGAGAAAGATTGATTTCTTCATATCTTACGGCTAGAGTGTTGAACACAGAGTCAGGAACATCTGAGTTCAAATATGCAAACATTTATGAGCTGTACAACACTGAGCAAGCTCCTGCACTGCTCTCAGCCTCAGTTTCCTCATCTGTAAAGTGGATATTCCTCATCTGTAAAAGGGGGCAGTTAGGTGGTGCAGTGGATAGAGTGCCAGACCTGAAGTCAGGAAGACTCATCTTCCTGAGTTCAAATTTGGCCTCAGACACTTATTAGCTGTGTGACCCTGGGCAAGTCACTCTAGTATCTTTGCCAGGAAAACCCCAAATGAGGTCAACAAAGAGTCAGACATGACTGAACAATAACAAATGGAGATCGATAATAGCATTTTCCTCACTGGGTGGCTGTGAGGATCAAATCAAGTAATATATTTTGCAAACATTAAAGCTCTCTATAAATGCTAGTTATTATTATTATTATCATTGAACTTAAAAGGAATTTTTTTTTTAAATGTGCTTTCACAAGGGTTACAAAGCCCATGTCCCACAACCACTCTGTGAGATGAGTATCACAAATATTTTCTTTTGGTCCAAATCTGTGATCAATGTAAGGAATTTTCTGAGGGGGAGAATACATACAGATCAGCAACTCACCTATAAGTGATGGTCTGAAAAGTTGCTTAGGAACACTGGGAGGTTATTAAGAGATTTGCCCAACATGTCACACTAGTGTTTGTTAGAGGTGAGACTTAAATCCTGGCTTGCTTAACTTCAAGGCTGGTCTTCTATCATTTGTACCATGTTGTCCTTCAGTACAAATATTATCTCCACTAGCATGAGAAAGACCTAGGTTAACTTGTTCAGTCATTTTTCAATTGTGTCTGACTCTTTGTGACCCTATTTGGGTTTTCTTGGCAAAGATACTGGAATGATTTGCCATTTCCTTCTCTAGCTCATTTTACAGATGAGGAAACTGAGGCAAACACGGTTAAGTGACTTGCCCAGGGTCACAAGCTAGTAATTTAAACATTTTATATATATATATGTATATATATGTGTGTGTGTATGTGTGTGTGTGTGTGTCTGTATATATACAAAATATATATGTGTATGTATGTATATATGTAAATAGAGGCAAGCAGGGATAAGTGACTTGGCCAGGGTCACACAGCTAGTAAGTGTCTAAGGCCAGATTTGAACTCAGGAATCTGAGTCTCCCTGACTCAAGGCCTGACACTCTATCTACTGCACCTAGGTTCACATCTTGCCTTATATATAAAAAAATATATATGTATGTAATATAAATTGAGGCAAATAGGGTTAAGTGACTTGCCCAGAGTTCACACAGCTAGTAAGTGTCTGAAGCCAAATTTAAACTCAGGTCCTCCTGATTCCAGGGTCAGTGCACTATCCACTACTCCACCTAGCTGCCCCAACCTCAGATATTTATAGCTGAATGACCCTGGGAAGTCATGTAACCTCTTAGTGCCTCAGTTTCCTCATTTTACAAATGAGGGGGTTTGGAGTCACGATCTCTAAGGTCCCTTCTAGCTCTAAATCTAGGATAAAGGATGAGGTGAAATAAATGACTTGCCCATGACTCTATGGTGTCAGCTCAAGGATTTAAATCTAATCTTGACCATGGGTAGTCCTCTTTATGTTAATATCATCCTGCTTTTGCATCTATGGGTTCCTCCAAGGACAAGAAATGTGCCCAAGCTTGACTCTGCTGCAAAGACTAGGACTAGTTGGGGGACAAATGGTAACATTACCTGGGATGGCAGGGGGTGGGATATGTTCCTGAGCCTAAAGGTTAGCTTGTCAGCTCTTTCTCTGATCATCATCATTCTCCTCCCTGGCCTTTCCCCCAGCTCAGCGACTTGATAGACACGCAGACCTACCATCATGCCAGACTTTCATCAGTTTGTTGTGCGGCTGCATCAACAGCTGTCACTTTCTAGGATGGGTGCCATCCTATCTATGCAGTCTCCGCTGTGAGTTCTCATAGCAGCCTGTATGACCTACTGAATACAGTTACCCTTAATTGGCCCTGGTGTCAATGCCAGAGTTACCTCATGCCTGGAGCCTGGCTGCCTCATGTCACAGATGTGGAAAGAGAAATCTGGAGACCAGCTAAGTGGTCAAGAAAGGCATATTGGGTCAGCAGCAGGAAGAGGCAGCAGGCTGTGTGCCCATGAGCTAAGGGGAGCAACCATCTTCTGTCTCTTGAAGAGTCAAGCAGCTGAGCTTCTCCCTATAGCCTGGAGTAGGCTGGAGTTGGAGAAGATGCATCCCCTCTCCTTAGGGCAATGAGAGGTCAGTCAACTAGCATTTCATAAATCCCTTGCCAGGCACTATGATAAAACCATAACACAACCAGTGCCTGCCTTCGAGGATCTTATGTTCTAACTGAGCTGGGCCTAGCTAAGGGATGCCAGCCTGAGAATCCCTAGGTACAATACACAGGGAGGAAGGAAGAGGAGATAGTGAACAAATTATCACAGTCAAGTCCATGAAATGGACAACTAACAAGAAGGGAAAGACCTCCTCTGCTGTCTGGAAAACAGGAACCATTTTTCCCTCCTCTCACCCCGACGAGAATGTCTAGTAGGCTCCCTATCTGGCATATATTCCTTGGGTAGAGAGGAAGCCCACCCTCCCTTCATTTTCATTCCATGAAACCAACACCCCAGGCACAATATTCTCATTCTATAAAATTGATAGGGCAGCTAGATAGCACAGCAAATAGAGTGCCAGGCCAGAAGTCAGGAAGACTCATCTTTCTGAGTTTAAATCAGGCCTCATACACTTACTAGCTGTGTGACCTTGGGTAAGTCACCTAACCATGATTCCTTCAAGAACCCCTACCCCCCAAAAAAAACCCCAACAACAACAATCTAATGGGTGAGAATCTACCAGTCAGAGCTTCAAAAACCCTTGTGACTCCCCCAGGCTACTCTCCTCTCTGCCCATTCCAATTTTTTTTTTTTTGGTAAAGCAATTGGGGTTAAGTGACTTGCCCAGAGTCACACAGCTAGTAAGTATTATGTGTCTGAGGCTGGAGTTGAACTCAGGTCCTCCTGACTCTAGGACCAGTACTCTATCTGCTGTGCCACCTAGCTGCCCTACCCCCCATTCCAATTTCTTGTATCCTAATCTGTGGGGGGCTGTTTTCTACACCCTCTCTCTTTGAGCCAGTCTATGGACCTCTCATACCCCAACTCTACTATGTTTTCCTGTTGTGAGTGCCTTCAGAAGACCCAGTTCTAGGGGAACCCTTGTCACCACTCCTGGCCTCTCATCCTGATCTGTAGCTGTGAGCGGCTTCCATCAAATAATGAAAACCTGCAGGGCAGTTAGGTGGCGCAGTGGATAGAGCTCCGGCCTTGGAGTCAGGAGGACCTGAGTTCAAATCTGACCTCAGACCCTTGACACTTACTAGCTATGTGACCATCGGGCAAGTCACTTAACCCCAATTGCCTCACCAAAAAGCAACAACAACAACAACAACAACAAAATAACGAAAACCAGGGACCTGCTCCAATTAATTGAATCACTTTCATCTTGTAATTTAGGCTGTCACTGTGTTGAGCCCAATGAACTATGGTGGGACAGATTCCTAGATTCTTTGTAACTGGAGAGGAACTTAAAAGTCATCTGGTTCAACTCCCTTGTTTTCAGATAGAGAAACTGCAGCCCAGGTGACCTGCCCAAAAACATACAGCTAGTATATGACTTGAAGCCCATGATCTTGATTTTCTTATTCAGTGTTTTTTTCCATTCAAGAAATATTAGAAAAGGTCCTTGGGTAGCTTGCAGTCCAGTTGGGCGAATGGGAGGTAAAAATGAAAACATTTAAAAAATGTGTAAGCACTGGTGAATCAGCCCAGCATGAAAAACATTCTAATGTGGTGTGAGGAAAGATGTGGAGACTTGGGGAGATGGGAGAGCTAGGGTCCTAGTCTAGGGAAGGCTTGTTGGCTAACAGTAGGGTCACTGGCCACGATGTGCTGGCCTGAGATAGCTGTCCAGGCTCAAGAACCAACTTGGTACCTCTGGGAAGGGGAAAGGACCCTAAGGTGATGGCAACTAACACACTCTCTCTCCCCACCTTAGCCAATCAGCTGCCATCTTGTTTTCTCCCTCCTCTCTATCTCTTACACACACCTCCTTACTCACACCACAGCCTCTCTAGTTCACGATCTCATCCCTTTTAATGGACTCTGAGCTGTTCATTGGACCACAGATCTAAGACTGGAAGGGACCTCAGAGTTCATCTACTGCAACCCCCTCATTTTATAAGTGAGGAAGCCAAAGTTCAGGGAAGTCAAGTGACTTGCCCAGGGCCACACTGGTAGGAAGTGTCAAAGGTATGAGTGGAACCCAATTCCTCTGACTCTAGGACCAGTGTACCTGTAGCACCATCAATAGCCACATGAAAAAAGGTTCCAAGTCACTAGCAATTAGAGAAATGCCAATTAAAACAACCCTGAGATCTATCTCACAGTCCTCAGATTGGATGTACCGATTCTTTCTACCACTCTTGCCTCCAAATTGTTCTCCCCGACCTCTGGCCTTTCCCTTCTCAAATCTATCCTTCACCCAGCTGCCAATGATATATAAACATATATGATACATGTATGTATGTATGTGCATGTGTATTTGGGGGAAGGGCAATTAGGGTTAAAGGACTTGCCCAGGGTCATACAGCTAGTGTCTGAGGCAATTTGATATTCCTAAAGCAAAAGTCTGACCACATTACTCCACTCTAGGAGCCTTAGTGACTTCCTTTTGCCACTTGATAAAATAAAAACAACTCTGTTTACAATAGGCCCCAGGCTATCTTTCCAGGTTATTTCCATGTAATGTCCCATAGTGCACTGCATGTTCCAAACAAATTGACCTAATTACTGTTCCTCATACATGAAATTTTATCTTCCACTTCTGCATTTTTGCACAGATCACCCCCTATGACTGGAATGTTCTTCCTCCTTACCTCTGTCTTTTGAAACCCTGAGCTCTCCTCCAGGCTCAATTACAGTGTTAATATTTGTGATGATATTTGTAAAGTGCTAAGCGCAGTGCCTGACACATCGGAGGTGCTAGATAAATGCTTATTCCTTTCCTCCTACCCCTCCCACAAGAGGTTTTTCCTGATTTTTCCAGTTTTGAGTACCATTCCAAATTTGTCATCTCTATCAACATCTATAGACAATATTGTGTTCTATTGTATACGTATTTTTTTTTTTGTATGTTGTAATGGAAACTCTTAGAGGGCTGGAATGTGCCTTATTTTGGCCTTTATAGCCCCAGTTTCTAGCCCAGTTCTTGCCACATAGCTGGCATTTAAATGCCAGCTCAAAATAGCCCTGAGCAAACAACATGGATCCTATGCCCTCAAATCGATTTCATAATTTGTGACGTGAAAACAGTACAAGAAGTAATTAAGACAAATTCTGTTGAGTAGGAAGGAGTATTATGGTGGCTTCTATGCTGCTGGAAGAATGCATATGTTAAATGTTTGTGCCCTCTAAATTTTGATGCTCTGTGACGAAGCACCGATTGTTCTCCTTTAGTTATGTCTGTCACAGAATAAGGGTTCCATAAATATGTGACTATTAATCTCTTAGGATACTTCTTTGGGCATGCTTTCTCTTGCCACTGCCACCATTTCAGGCCGTTTAACAGACCTTTCTGCTTTCAGTCTCATTCTACTCCAGTCTAGCCTTCACAGTACTGCTCAAATAATATTTCTCACACATGCATCTTTGTCTCTTCTCTACTTAGAAAACTTCAGTGGATTCCTGTTGTATCCTGAGTAAATTTCAGACTCTTTTGCCCGGCACTCCAGTTTCTTCCTTCCTTCCTTTCTCTCTATTTTCTTTCCTTCTTCCTTTCCTTCTTCCCTCCCTCCCTCTTTCCTTCCCTTTCTCCTTCTCTCTACTTCCTTGCTTCCTTCCCTCCCTCCCTTATTCCTCCCCCCCTTCATTTCTTCTCTTCTTTCTCTCTTTTTCTGCATTAGCCATGTTCAAGGTGGGAAAAGTAAGAAAAATTAAGGGAAAAATAAGCTTCAATTTGTAACCTGAGTCCACCAACTTTGTATCTGTAAGTGAACAACATTTTATCATGAATCCTTTAGAATTGTGGTGGATCATTGTATTGATCAGAGTTACTAAGTCTTTCACAGATGATTATGTTTACAATGTTGCTGTTATTATGTACAATGCTCTCCTGCTTCTCTCACTTCACTGTTGCATATGTTTGTCAAGGTATTTGAAGTCACTATTTCCCAGAGCCAAGGCCCAGCAAGCATGCTGTGCCCTGAGCTTGGTGTAACAATAATCCTTGGCACTCTGGATGATCTCTCTCACCCTCTGGAAGATCTCAGCCACAGCAAAATCCCAGAATTATTTCCCAGCACCAGGTGTTTTCTGAGCTGGGACAAGCACCTGTTGTGTCCATGTTCTGGTCATGAAGTCCTGCTGTAAATTAAACTTGTCACATTGTTGCTGTTATCACTTGTTGTCAGGGCTGCAGCTCACTAACACACCATAGGTATAAGTAGTGAGATCTTCCCCACTCCGGGAGCAGCTAGGTGGCACAGCGGATAGAGCACTGGCCCTGGAATCAGAAGAACCTTAGTTCAGATTCCGCTTCAGACACGTAACACTCACTGGCTGTGTGACTCTGGGCAAGTCACTTAACCCCCATTGCCTCACCAAATAATAATAATAATAATAAAAGATCTTCCCAATCTAAAACGGATCCCTCCTATAGGGTTGGGGACTTTGCCACATGTGCCTTTCCTTGCAAGCTGTTTTCCTCACTCGGAGATTAACTAAATTTCCATTTCTGTCCTGACTCTCCTGTTTCTAGCCTGCTCTGTTCAGCTCCAGCCATTCCCAGGTTAAAGGCCGGTTCCAGTTGAGTTGACAAGTTCACATAAGTCTTCGAAGGTTTTTCTAAAACTATCCCCTTCATCATTTCTTACAGATTAATAGTATTCCATCATATTTTTATACCATAACTTGTTCAACCATTCCCCAATTGATGGGCATCCCCTCATTTTCCAATTCTTTGCTACCACAAGAGCTCTTATAAATATTTTTGTACATATGGGTCTTTTTCTTTTTTCTTTGATCTCATTGGAATATAGACCTAGTTTTATAGTCCTTTGGGCATAGTTCCAAATTGTTCTACAGAATGGCTGAAGCAGTTCACAACTCCATTAACAATGCATTATTATTTTTTAAAAATCAATTTATTTTGATTTATCAAAAATCACTTCCATATGCTTTTGAGTTTTAAATTTTTCTCCCCCTCCCTCTCCACCTCCCTCCCCAAGATGGCACACAATCTGATATATGCTATACATATACATTCCTATTAAACATATTTTCACACTAGTGATGTTGTAAGGAAGAATTAGAACCAATTAGAACCAGAAAGAGGAAACAAAACACAACAGAAGAAAAAAATAACAAATAGTATGCTTCGATATGCATTCAAACTCCATAGTTCTTTTTTTGGATGTGGATAGCATTTTCCATCATGAGGCCTTTGGAAATGTCTTAGATCTTTGTATTGCTGAGAAGGGTTAAGTCCATCAATATTAGTCATTGCACAATGTGGCTGTTACTGTGTACAACGTTCTCCTGGTTCTGCTCACTTCACTCAGCATCAGACCATACAAGTCTTTCCAGGTTTTTCTGAAGTTTGCCTGCTCATCATTTCTTATAGCACAATAGTACTCCATTACATTCATATACCACAACTTGTTCAGCCATTCCCCAATTGATGAGCATTCCCTCAGTTTTCAATTCCTTGCCACCACAAAAAGAGCTGCTACAAATATTTTTGTACATGTGGGTCCTTTTCCCATTTGTGTGATCTCTTTGAGATACGGCCCTAGAAGTGCTATTGCTGGGTCAAAGTATCAAAGAACAATGCATTATTGTACCTATTTTTCCACATCCTCTCCAGCATTTGTCATTTTCCTTTTATGCCATCTTAGCCAATCTGATGGATATGAGGTCGTACCTCAGAGTTGTTTTAATTCTGATTTCTCTAATGTTAGTTATTTAGAGCATAGTTTTCACATGACTATTGACAGCCTTGATTTCTTCCTCTGAAAATTTGTTCATATCTTTTGACCCATTTATCAATTGGGAATGAACTAGCTTTATTGCATACCACTGATATCCACACTTTAGTCCAAATGCTCTCTGTCCCTGGGACACTGTGATATTCTGTCTCCATACCTTTACTCACATGGTTCCTCATGCCTGGATTGCCTCCCTTCCTCTTTTACTGATGGAAAATTCTACTCATTAAAGCCCAACTCAAATGTCATCTTCTCAGGAAAATCTTTCCTGATCCCCACCCACTAAAGTTGGTAGCAGCCTTCTTCAGTGCTACAAAAAGCTTTTGTGTTATAATTCTCTAACGCATTTATCATGTAATATTGTCTATTATAGCTATCTATTGATAGGCCATTTTGGGGACTATAACTCCCTAGAAGGCAAGGACTAAAGCTTTAAATTAACCCCGGTACCTAACACAGAGCTCTGCACAGGTAAACATGTCGGTGGCATTTTGTATCCCTGTTTGCCATCAGGGGAGAAGACATTGTCTCTGCCTCTTTCAGGTGACCACAGTAGAGAAACAGACTCACCTATTGTTTGTTTAACCTTTGTTTCAAAGCGTACTAATGATATAAACAGGATGATGTCTTGACTAGAGAATGAAATGGATTTAAGCAAGGCAGAATTTCATAGTCATCACCCTTACTCTCTCTTCCAGAGTCGCTGAAGTCCAGTTGCAAGACAAAAGTCAGGACAACTGGCCATGGCTAGGGATGCAGTGAATGACTTTGGCATCTTCGATGTCTGACCAAGCTCTAAGAGTTCCACAGCACCTGCTTCAGCTGCCTTCATGGCCCTTGGAACACATTATTCTTGTCCACCCATTCTGCTGGGGGAAGTCTTCACATGCTTGGAGTAGACATCTCCCTAACTCACTGATGGGTTTGAGTCTTAGCCCAATTGCCAAGATGATTTTACTGGGGTATGACTGATGTAAATGCTACAGCTTCTTGGAGCCATCAGTGAGAGTTGGGTGAGGGTGGACACCAAAGGTGAATGAGCAACTCTGAAAAGTGCTCAGCAAGCCCTCACACCAGAGGTGCTAGTCCTCCCTGAACACCCTATATACCCCACCTATCAGACAGGCCCACCTATGGGCTGAGGATTGTCAGGAGCCAGGGCTTCCCTTATGGGCTTACTCCTGCTCTTCCTGGTCAGATATAAGGCCCTCAGGATATTTCAAACATCTAGACAGCCAAGACAGGTGTTATGTTTCTGCCTCACCCCATTCTTCTTCCCTCCCTTCTGCTCCTGCAGGTTGTCCGTGTTCTGTTGACAGTCCAGGCGCAACATGATCCTACAGGAACATATCAGGAAATGTGTCTGCCTGCTATCTCTTCCCCTGCCGTATCCCACGCAGGTCAATGGGGAGCTGCTAACCATGAAAGAGGGTATGTTTAAGGGGGTGTGTGTGTGTGCGTGTGTGTGTGTGTGTGCGTGTGTGTGTGTGTGTGTTCTGGGACTTTGATGATGAATTGAGATACAGTAAATGAAAGACAGCATAAGCGACAAACTCAAGAGCTCTCAACTAGGATTTACAAGAGTTGGGGTCCACTCCTTGATCCCGCGCATTCACTAGGTATACTCACCTTTAGGCCAAATCACTTCCCCCACTCTCTGAGTTTCAGTTTCCTTACCTATAAAACAAGGTTCATAATTCTTACATTACCTACTTCATAGGGCTGTTGTGACAATCAGATGAGATAGTGTCTGAAACACTATATAAATGTTAGACATTATTGTTACCTATTATCAAATTCTAGGTATAGAAACAGTCCCTGGACTAGTCACTATTTTGCTATTATTCTTTTTTTTTTAAGCAATTGGGGATAAGTGACTTGCCCAGGGTCACACAGCTAGTAAGTATCAAGTGTTTGGTCTGAGGTCACATTTGAACTCAGGTCCTCCTGACTTCAGTGCCCTATCCACTATGCCACCTAGTTGCCCCTATTATTCTTTATACTTAACGTTCTATGGACTATTACACAGGTGGGCAAAATGGCTGCTTTTGGTAATTAAATAAAAGTGTTGGGATGTGAGTTCATCTTTTGTAGGTCCATATTTAGGACAATTAGCATGGATGATGATATGTACCTCATCCCGCTCCCTGCATGATTTTGGTTTTCTCATGGTAGGAAAGTACAGTGGACAGACAAATGGTAATGGGAAAGGGAAGGGAAAGAGAAAATTGGGGAGAAGGTAGAGAGGAAAGTTCTTTTCCTGTAGGTTCCTTTTTTATGTTTTGAAAGCTTGAAGATTCTAAATATTTGGTATGGCTACATCTGTTAGAATTGCAGTTCTTCAGTTTTTATGGATCATTATTTTGTCCAGATGATTGTAGGCATTAGTATATGATAATATTCTGGTTTCTCTACAGTTTGATGCATTCTCAAGAATATTTTGGGGTCTCTATTTGTGATACAGGGCTTTGGAGCTTAGTAGTTTAGGAAGGGTATTGAGCTTTTGGCATCTTCTTTCTTTTCTTCATGTAAATATTTTCCTCTGAATTAGTCAGTCAATGCATTGTGGTGATAGGTTTAGGGATGGGGAAAGGATGTGTCTAGAAAGAAATCTGACTGTAATTGACAGAAATGGAAAATGATAAATGTTGGAAGAGATATGGGAAAATTGGAACATTAATATACTGTTGGTGGAATTGTGAACTGATCCAGCCATTCTGGAGAGCATTTTGGAACTATGTCCAAAGAGCTATAAAAATGCATATTCTTTGACCCAGCAATAGGTTTATACCACAAAGAAATTTTTTTTAAAAAGGGGAGAGGATCCACATGTACAAATATATTAATAACAGCTCTTTTTGGTGTCAAAGAGTTGGAAATTGAAAGGATGTCCATCAATTGGGGAATGGCTGAACAAGTTGTGGTATATGACTATAATGGAATACTATTGTGCTATAAGAAATGATGGGCAGGATGATTTCAGAAAAACCTGGACTTACACAAACTGATGCAACGTGCAGTAAGCAGAACTAGGAGAACACTGTACAGAGTAGCTGCAATGTTGTGGGAGGATCAACTGTGAATGACTTAGCTCTTCTCAGCAATACAAAGATCCAAGACAATTCCAAAGGACTTGTAGTGAAAAATGCTATCCACATCCAGAGAAAGAACTGATCGGACTCTGAATGCAGATCAAAGCATACTATTTTTCACTTTCTTTATTTGTGTGTGTGTGTTTTGTTCTGTCTTCTTTCACATCACTAATATGGAAATATATTTTATATAATTGTACATATGTACAATATGTATAACCTATATCAAATTGCTTACCATCTCAGGGAGGGGGAAGGGGAAAGAGGGAGAGAGAGAATTTGGAGCCCAAAAGTTTAAAAAATAAATATTGAAAATTGTTTTTAGATGTAATTGGGGAAAAAATTAAACATTATTTGTTACCAAAAAAAGAAAAAGAAAAAAGAAAGAAGCCTACTAGACAGGACTTTGCCCTTAAACCACTTGCAATTTAATGAAGAAGATAAAACATACAGATAAAAACAGTTGTAAACAACACTCACTAATTAGGAAAGGGTGCCTGGAGCCAGGTGCCTGCTTATCATGGGAAGGCTTCTCTGAGGGCCTGAGTTTCCAGCAGCATCTGTGTGATGGCTCCAAGACAAGGATGATGAGATCATAGGGTTCAGATCTAGAAGGGGCTTTGGAGAGTGCTTAGTACAATCTCCTCTTTGGGAGGGGAAGTCCAGGGAGGGGAGAAGTAGTACACCTGGTGTGTTTGTGGTATAGACAGGTCTGGCTGTTCATGTGGTTCTATTTGAGGGATTTCTAGAAAGAAGATTACTATCTCTCCCCTACTCCCTTCCACCTCCCAGGCCTTCTAGAGTACCTGAGACCCCCAACCACTCCCTCAAGTTAAGTCACTGAGGCCCCCAATTATTGTGCAGACTTTCTCTGGGAGCTGTCACATAGGGAGTCATTACTACCCCTCACCCCTATAATGGAGCAGTTAGGTAGTGGAATGAATAGAGTGGCAGGCCTGGAGTCAGGAAGACTCATCTTTTTTTTTTTTTTTTTAAAGGCAATTGGGGTTAAGTGACTTGCCCAGGGTCACACAGCTAGTAAGTGTCAAGTGTTTGGTCTGAGGCTGGATTTGAACTCAGTTCCTCCTGACTTCAGGGCCGGTGCTCTATCTACTGCGCCACCTAGCTGCCCCCTGGACTCATCTTTATGAGTTCAAATTTAACCTCAGATGCTTCTGTGACCCTAGGTTAAGTCACTTAACCCTGTTTGCCTCAGTTTCCTCATCTGTAAAATGAGCCTGACAAGGAAATGGCAAACCGCTCCAGTATCTCTGCCAAGAAAACCCCAAATGGGATCATGAAGAGCTAGACACAGATGAAATGACTGAACAATAACAACCCCTAAAATATCTTAGCTCAAAATAGTTTATCTGATTAACTCTGCTCAACCAGCAAAACCCCAATGGAATGAGATAATAGATAGGCAAGTGGTGATAGGGATGGAAGGAGAAGGGCACCATGGTGATGCCAAGAGCAAGGATTTGGATTTAGAAGACTCCAGGCCAAATCCCACTTCCTGAAGGGCCCTAGACTTCTGGGAGCCAAGATGGCAAAGCAAGAAATAAATTGCCGTAACTCTCCCATATTCACCTCCATAAAACCATAAAATAGAGCCCCCAAAACAAATCCTAGAACAGCAAAAACCAGCAAAAAGACAGAATGAAACAATCTTTTGGCCCAAGAAACTTGGAAGATCACCAAGAAAGGTCTGTTTCACTTGGGCAAAAGCGGAACGAAGTCCAGGACAGGACTGTCCTGTAAGGACAGCAGTAAGCCAGCAGCAAGCCCCACCTCAGCAAACCAGTGGGAGATCTTGAGCACCAGTGTGGTAGAGCAGGCAAAGCCCAATACCAGACCCCCTACATACCTCAGCATAACCAGAGGAATGGGCAGAACTGCCACGTGCTTCAGCACAACCCTGGGCAAACAGGCAACCTCCAACAGCCAGATCTCCAGTGCTTCAGCATAGTCCTGGGCAAACAGGCAGTCTCCAGTGGCCAGACAGCCCCGTCCTTTAGTGTAGCCCAGGGTAAACAGGCAGTCTCCAGTGGCCAGACAGCCATGTGCTTCAATGTAGACCTAGAAAAAATGCTACCAGCCTCAGTGTGCTAGACACCAGCACTAGGACCCGGGCTCAGTACCAGGTAAGCTCTCAGACCACTATGCCCTCCAGCAGCACCAGCCACCTTCACCTCACCCTCTCAGCACAGCACCAAATGTAAGGCCACCTTGGGCCTCAGGGCAACATCACCAAGTAAACATCACCAAGTAAACCAACCTGCAACCCTTGGCACAAGAAGCCCGAGATAGTGCCCCTTTTATCCCAGAAGCAGAGTTCAAATTCAAAAGAAAAGGAAAAGGCCAAAAAAAAGATGAGCAAAAAACAACAACAACAAAAGAATCTGACCACAGAAAGTTATTATGGTAACAAGGAAGATCAAGACACAAACTCAGAAGACAACAATGTCAAAACACTTATGGGAAAACCCCAAAGAAAAATGGGAAGTGGTCTCAAGCCCAGAAAGAACCCATGGAAGAGCTCAAAAAGGAGCTTAAAAGTCATATAAAAGAGGTAGATGGGGGCAGCTAGGTGGCACGGTGTATAGAGCTCTGTCCTTGAAGTCAGGAGGACATGAGTTCAAATCCGGTCTCAGACACATGACACTTACTAGCTGTGTGACCCTGGGCAAGTCACTTAACTCTGATTGCCTCACCAAAAAAGAAAAAAAAAATAGGTAGATGAAGGACCTCTGGCAAGTTATTTAATCTCTCTGAGCCTCAGTTTCCTCATCTGCAAAATGAAGGGGTGGATCAGATAGTCTCTTTCAGATCTAAATCCTATATCAGTGATGATAAAGCTACTGAACCATCCATGGAAGGTGATTAAAAAAATAAGCTACCCACACATTCTTTGGGCTTGGCACCATAACTAGGTTCCCTTGGATCTGGTACCCCCAAGTATCACCTCATCCACCCCTATAATTTGGGTTGAATCTGTGGGTAACTTCTCCTCCTTCTCCTGCCTTCCTTTGCAGGGAGGGGGTGGGGAAAGGAAGCTCAGGGTTTGGAGGCAGCCAGCCCAGGGCATTCCAGTTATTTACTAACAGCTCAATTCTCTGGGCTTAGTAATGGAGAAACACTTGACCAGCTAAAAATACCTCTCATTACTTGACAGTGAAGACCACACAATCAGGTCTCTTTTCCCCCAAATCACACACACCCAGACCCTGCAGACCAGTCAGACTGGGAGGCACTCAGCTTTTCTCAGGAGACCATCTTTCTTTTCCTCTCTTTCCCCAAGAGACAGCCTGAGCCCCTGTGCCTAGGACTATCAATCACCTTGTTTGGCCAGCCCTACTACTTCTCAGCAGGGATCTGAATTGCAAAGAACTATAGTCCCTCAAATCAAAACTAACCGACTTCCACTCTTTTGCTGGATTCCAATATGATTTTTCCCCACTCTTGAACCAAGGATAGAATCAAAGAATAAACAAACAAACACACAAAACCCACACACCAGAGTGAACCAGTTGGAAGAGGAGTCATATCTAAATATTCAGAATAGCTGATATTTATATAGCACATTAAGGTTTGCAAAGCATTTTACATACCTTATTTCATTAAATCCTAGGAACAATCCTGCCAGGTAGATGCTATGAGTATTATCATCTACATTTTACTGATGAAGAAACTGAGGTTTGGAAAGGTTAATTGTAAAATGGGATGGTGATGTTTTGCCCAGGTAGATTATGTAGATCCACATGGGTTTGTCTAGATGTGGCTCACAGGGAGGAAAGCATAGACATCTCTTCCCTCTCCTCCTACACCCCTTCTCCAAAGGAGACTTTGGTTCCTGTCAGGAAGGGAAGTATGAACTAGTAAGTATTAGTATCAGGTTTTGGGTCCAGGTAGACTCTGACTTAAAACCTCCTGCCCAGAACCAGGAAATAAGCAATATAGATCTCTGAGTAACCATGGAGATGCCACAGTCTCTATACACGGAACCTCAGGCTCTGACTTGGAGACTATGTATTGTTATTTTAAAATCAATTACAACAAGCCTATGGCCAACCCAAGAGGGGAGCAGGCTACTGCAGTCAGACCCACTGAGGGGTGACAGACAAGTGAGGACACAGGAAAACAAAAAAAGCAGAGCATCCTGGGGCCATTTAGTGTTACGGGCAAAGGGCAACACTGTATTACAGTATAGTATGATTGATATAATGATGATTCATTGGCATTAAGGGTAAATTATACTCCGGATCCCCAAGTCAGAGAACCTCGGAGTTGGAAGAAATCTCAGATTTCATGCATTTGTCTAGTCCAAATCATACTCACAAAAGAAGCCCCTATGTAACCTTCCTATTAAGGGTCAATCACTGCCCTGAGTGAAGCAGAACCTGTTGGTTTTGAATTGCCTGAGTTCTGGCCACTGGAGACCAGGAAAAACAAGTCTAACACTTTGTCCACAAGGCCACCATTCAAATACACAAAGATTGTCTCTCTCCCCACACTTCCCCCCGACCCCGGGCTATCCATTCTCTAGGTTCACCATTCTCTAGGTTCATCAGTATTTCAACTGATCCTCATGTGGCATGATCTTGAGAGCTTTTCAATACCTTCTCTTCTGAATGTCCTCCATTTTAATATACTTCCTAAAATCTGGTACCTCTGACTGAACACAGTGGCCCAGACAGATTTTTATCCAGGGCTGAGGACTGTGGGATTATCACCTCCTTGTTCTGGAAACTATGCTTCTTTTAATGCAGCCTGGCATAAGCACTTATCTTTTTTTTTTTTTAACTACTATCTTACCCCGTTCACTCATATTGAACTTCTGGCTCACTAAAACTTCCAGATCTTTTTCCTTTGTTAAAGAAGGCAGGGAAATGTGCAATGCATTTTAAAGATGTCTACCCAAAACAGATTTTGAAAAAGAACCTCCCAAAGACATTTTTGTGTTCATAGTTGATTATATCCAATTTATAATGTATGTATGTATGTAGTTTGTACATAATTGTTTGCATGTTTGTTTTCCCCATTAGATTGTAAACTACTTGAGAACAGGGACTTTTTTTAGTTTTTGCTTTTCTTTTTATCTTTGTATCTGTGCTTATCATATGCAAGTCAAGACATTACCCAGTGATATCATTGGTCCTCTTTGAAAATGAAACAACACAATGCCTAGCACATAGTACTTGTTGACTGAAAGGGGGTCAACCCTTGGCTATGGGAAAAATTGGCTCTGCAGTCTTATCCTTCGTGGGTTCTGGGTAGCTAAGGTTTTATTCTTTTCTTTTCTTTTCTTTTCTTTTCTTTTCTTTTCTTTTCTTTTCT